>NW_024751039.1:0-92500 GCF_018991925.1 Homarus americanus
TTATTCAACTATAAACAAACACCCTCACCTCTTTTATTCAACTATAAACAAACACCCTCACCTCTTTATTCAAATATAAACAAACACCCTCACCTCTTTATTCAAATATAAACAAAACACTTCCCTCACCTCTTTTATTCAACTATAAACAAACACCCTCACCTCTTTTATTCAAAATATAAACAAACACCCCTCACCTCTTTATTCAAAGTATAAACAAACACCCTCACCTCTTTTATTCAAATATAAACAAACACCCTCACCTCTTTTATTCAACTATAAACAAACCCACCCTCACCTCTTTATTCAGAAATATAAACAAACACCCTCACCTCTTTATTCAACTATAAACAAACACCCTCACCTCTTTATTCAAATATAAACAAACACCCTCAACCTCTTTGTTAACTATAGAAACAAACACCCTCACCTCTTTATTCAAATATAAAACAAACACCCTCACTCTTTATTCAACTATAAACAAACACCCTCACCTCTTTATTCAACTACAAACAAACACCTCACCTCTTTATTCAACTATAAACAAAACACCCTCACCTCTTTATTCAACTATAAACAAACACCCTCACCTCTTTTATTCAACTATAAAACAAACGCCTCACCTCTTTATTCAACTATAAGCAAACACCCTCACACTCTTTTATTCAGCTATAAACAAACACCCTCACCTCTTTATTCAACTATAAACAAACACCCTCACCTCTTTATTCAAATATAAACAAACACCCTCACCTCTTTATTCAAATATAAACAAGCACCCTCACTCTTTATTCGCTATAAACAAACTACCCTCTACTCTTTTGTTCAAATATAAACAAACACCCTCACCTCTTTATTCAAATATAAACAAACACCCTCACCTCTTTATTCAAATATAAACAAAACACCCTCACCTCTTTATTCAACTATAAACAAACACCCTCACCTCTTTATTCAAATATAAACAAGGCACCCTCACCTCTTTTATTCAAATATATAAACAAACACCCTGCCTCTTTATTCAATATAAACAAAACTTACCCTCACCTCTTTTATTCAAGTATAAACAAACACCCTCACCTCTTTATTCAAAATATAAACAAACACCTGCCTCTTTATTCAAATATAAACAAACACCCTCACCTCTTTATTCAAATATAAACAAACACCCTCACCTCTTTGTTCAACTATAAACAAACACCCTCACCTCTTTTGATTCAAATATAAAACAAAACACCCTCACCTCTTTATTCAAATATAAACAAACTACCCTCCTCTTTATTCAGCTATAGGCAAACACCCTCACCTCTTTATTCAAATATAAACAAACACCCTCACCTCTTTATTCAAATATAAACAAACACCCTATAACATTCAAATATAAACAAACACCCTCACCTCTTTATTCAAATATAAACAAACACCCTCACCTCTTTATTCAAATATAAACAAACACCCTCACCTGCTTTATTCAAATATAAACAAACACCCTCACCTCTTTATTCAACTATAAACAAACACCCTCCTCTCTTTATTCAACTATAAACAAACACCCTCACCTCTTTTATTCAAATATAAACAAACACCCTCACCTCTTTATTTCAAATATAAAACAAACACCCTCACCTCTTTATTCAAATATAAACAAACACTCCACCTCTTTGTTCCCGGCTATAAACAAACACCCTCACCTCTTTGTTCAACTATAAAAAACACCCTCACCTCTTTATTCAGCTATAAGCAAACACCCTCACCTCTTTATTCAAATGTAAACAAACACCCTCACCTCTTTATTCAAATATAAACAAACACCCTCACCTCTTTTGTTCAGCTATAAACAAACACCCTCACCTCTTTTATTCAACTATAAACAAACACCTACCTCATTATTCAACTATAAGCAAACACCTCACCTCTATATTCAAATATGAAACAAACACCCTCACCTCTTTACATTCAGCTATAAACAAACACCCTCACCTCTTTTATTCAGCTATAAACAAACACCCTCCTCTTTATTCAGCTATAAACAAACACCCTCACCTCTTTTATTCAACTATAAACAAACACCCTCACCTCTTTTATTCAAATATAAACAAACACCCCCTCACCTCTTTATTCAACTATGTCAAACACCCTCACCACTTTATTCAAATGTAAAACAAAACACCCTCACCTCTTTATTCAAATATAAACAAACACCCTCACCTCTTTATTCAGCTATAAACAAGAGCCTCACCTCTTTATTCAACTATAAACAAACACCCTCACCTCTTTCTTCAACTATAAACAAACACCCTCACCTCTTTTATTCAAATGTAAACAAACACCCTCACCTCTTTATCAACTATAAAACAAACACCCTCACCTCTTTTATTCAAATGTAAACAAACACCTCACCTCTTTTATTCAAATGTAAACAAACACCCTCACCTCTTTATTCAAATATAAACAAACACCCTCCACCTCTTTATTCAACTATAAACAAACACCCTCACTCTTTATTCAAATGTAAACAAAACACCCTCACCTCTTTTATTCAAATGTAAACAAACACCCTCACCTCTTTATTCAACTATAAACAAACACCCTCACCTCTTTATTCAACTATAAAACAAACACCCTCACCCCTCTTTATTCAAATGTAAACAAACTTACCCTCACCTCTTTATTCAAATATAAACAAAACACCCTCACCTCTTTATTCAACTATAAACAAACACCCTCACCTCTCTTTATTCAAAATGTAAAACAAACACCCTCACCTCTTTATTCAAATATAAACAAACACCCTCACCTCTTTATTCAGCTATAAACCAACACACCCTCACCTCTTTTATTCAAATATAAATAGAAAACACCCTCACCTCTTTTATTCAAATATAAACAAACACCCTCACCTCTTTGTTAGCTATAAACAAACACCCTCACCTCTTTATTCAACTATAAACAAACACCCTCACCTCTTTATTCAAATATAAACAAACACCCTCACCTCTTTATTCAAATATAAACAAACACCCTCACCTCTTTATTCAACTATAAACAAGCACCCCTCACCTCTTTTATTCAAATATAAACAAACACCCTCACCTCTTTTATTCAAATATAAACAAACACCCCTCACCTCTTTATTCAAATATAAACAACACCCTCACCTCTTTATTCAAATATAAAACAAACACCCTCACACTCTTTATTCAGCTATAAACTGACACCTCACCTCTTTATTCAACTATAGATAAAACACCCTCTTATCTTTGTTCAAATATAAACAAACACCCTCACCTCTTTTATTCAAGAATATAAACAAACACACTCACCTCTTTGTTCAAATATAAACAAACACCCTCACCTCTTTATTCAACTATAAACAAACACCCTCACCTCTGTATTCAGCTATAAATAAACTACCCTCACCTCTTTGTTAAATATAAACAAACACCCTCACCTCTTTATTCAACTATAAACAAACACCCTCACCTCTTTTATTCAAATATAAACAAAACACCCTCACCTCTTTTATTCAACTATAAACAAACACCTTCACCTCTTTATTCAACTGTAAACAAACACCCTCACCCCTTTATTCAACTGTAAACAAACACCCTCACCCCTTTATTCAACTGTAAACAAACACACTCACACCTTTATTCAACTATAAACAAACACCCTCACCTCTTTATTCAACTATAAACAAACACCCTCACCTCTTTATTCAACTATAAACAAACACCCTCACCTCTTTATTCAACTATAAACAAACACCCTCTACCTCTTTATTCAACTGTAAACAAACACCTCACTTTTTATTCAAATATAAACAAACACCTCACCTCTTTTTATTCAAATATAAACAAACACCCTCACTTCTTATTCAACTATAAACAAACACCCTCTTTTATTCAACTATAAACAAACACCCCTCACCTCTTGAGTTCAAATATAAACAAACACCTCAATTCTTTATTCAACTATAAACAAACACCCTCACCTCTTTATTCAAATATAAACAAACACCCTCACCTCTTTATTCAACTATAAACAAACACCCTCACCTCTTTATTCAACTATAAACAAACACCCTCACCTCTTTATTCAAATATAAGCAAACACCCTCACCTCTTTATTCAACTATAAACAAACACCCTCACCTCTTTATTCAACTATAAACAAACACCCTCACCTCTTTATTCAAATATAAACAAACACCCTCACCTCTTTATTCAACTATAAACAAACACCCTCACCTCTATATTCACATATAAACAAACACCCTGACCTCTTTATTCAACTATAAACAAACACCCTCACCTCTTTATTCAACTATAAACAAACACCCTCACCTCTTTATTCAACTATAAACAAGCACCCTCACCTCTTTATTCAACTATAAACAAACACCCTCCTCTTTATTCAAATATAACAAACACCCTCACCTCTTTATTCCAACTATAAATGGCACCTCACCTCTTTATTCCAAATGTAAACAAAACACCCTCACCTCTTTATTCAAATATAAACAAACACCTCACACCTCTTTATTCAACTATAAACAAACACCCTCACCTCTTTATTCAACTATAAACAAACACCCTCACCTCTTTATTCAACTATAAACAAACACCCTCACCTCTTTATTCAAATATAAACAAACACCCTCACCTCTTTATCCAACTATAAACAAACACCCTCACCTCTTTATTCAAATGTAAACAAACACCCTCACCTCTTTATTCAAATGTAAACAAACACCCTCACCTCTTTATTCAAATATAAACAAACACCCTCACCTCTTTATTCAACTATAAACAAACACCCTCACCTCTTTATTCAAATGTAAACAAACACCCTCACCTCTTTATTCAAATGTAAACAAACACTCTCACCTCTTTATTCAACTATAAACAAACACCCTCACCTCTTTATTCAACTATAAACAAACACCCTCACCTCTTTATTCAAATGTAAACAAACACCCTCACCTCTTTATTCAAATATAAACAAACACCCTCACACCTCTTTATTCAACTAAACAAAACACCCTCACACCTCTTTATTCAAATGTAAACAAACACCCCTCACCTCTTTATTCAAATATAAACAAAACACCCCTCACCTCTTTATTCAACTATAAACAAACACCCTCACCTCTTTATTCAACTATAAACAAACACCCTCACCTCTTTATTCAAATATAAATAAACACCTCACCTCTTTATTCAAATACAACAAACACCCTCACACCTCTTTATTCAACTATAAACAACACCCTCACCTCTTTATTCAACTATAAACAAAACACCCTCACCTCTTTATTCAAATATAAACAAACACCTCACCTCTTTATTCAAATTAAACAAACACCCTCCTCTTTATTCAACTATAAACAAACACCCTCACCTCTTTATTCAAATATAAACAAACACCCTCACCTCTTTATTCAAATATAAACAAACACCCTCACCTCTTTATTCAACTATAAACAAACACCCTCACCTCTTTATTCAACTATAAACAAACACCCTCACCTCTTTATTCAAATATAAACAAACACCCTCACCTCTTTATTCAAATATAAACAAACACACTCACCTCTTTATTCAAATATAAACAAAGACCCTCACCTCTTTATTCAACTATAAACAAACACCCTCACCTCTTTATTCAACTATAAACAAACACCGTCACCTCTTTATTCAACTATAAACAAACACCCTCACCTCTTTATTCAAATGTAAAACAAACACCCTCACCTCTTTATCCAACTATAAACAAACACCCTCACCTCTTTATTCAAATGTAAACAAACACCCTCACCTCTTTATTCAAATGTAAACAAACACCCTCACCTCTTTATTCAAATATAAACAAACACCCTCACCTCTTTATTCAACTATAAACAAACACCCTCCTCTTTATTCAAAATGTAAACATAAACTTACCCCCTCACCTCTTTATTCAAATGTAAACAAACACCCTCACCTCTTTATTCAACTATAAACAAACACCTCACCTCTTTTATTCAACTAAACAAACACCCTCACCTCTTTATTCAAATGTAAACAAACACCCTCACCTCTTTATTCAAATATGAACAAAACCCTCACCTCTTTATTCAACTATAAACAAACACCCTCACCTCTTTTATTCAAATGTAAACAAACACCCTCACCTCTTTATTCAAATATAAACAAACACCCTCACCTCTTTATTCAACTATAAAACAAACACCCTCACCTCTTTATTCAACTATAAATAAACACCTCACCTCTTTATTCAAATATAAACCACCCTCACCTCTTTATTCAAATATAAAACAAACACCCTCACCTCTTTATTCAGCTATAAAACAAAACACCCTCACCTCTTTATTCAACTATAAACAAACACCCTCACCTCTTTATTCAAATATAAACAAACACCCTCACCTCTTTATTCAAGTATAAACAAACACCCTCACCTCTTTTATTCAACTATAAAACAAACACCCTCACCTCTTTATTCAAATATAAACAAACACCCTCACTCTTCATTCAAATATAAACAAAACACCCTCACCTCTTTTATTCAACTATAAACAAACACCCTCACATAACATTCAACTGCAAAACAAACACCCTCACCTCCTTTTATTCAAATATAAACAAACACCCTCACCTCTTTATTCAAATATAAACAAAACACACTCACATAACATTCAAATATAAACAAGACCCTCACCTCCTTTATTCAGCTATAAACAGAGCACCCTCCTCTTTATTCAACTATAAACAAACACCCTCACCTCTTTTATTCAAAATGTAACTAAACACCCTCACCTCTTTGTTGGCTATAAACAAACACCCTCACCTCTTTGTTCAGAATATAAGCCAAGCACCCTCACCTCTTTTGTTCAACTATAAACCGACACCCTCACCGCTTTATTCAAATATAAAACAAAACACCCCCCTCACCTCTTTATTCAAATATAAACAAACACCCTCACCTCTTTATTCAACTATAAACAAACACCCTCACCTCTTTGTTCAGCTATAAGCAGCACCCTCACCTCTTTATTCAAATATAAACAAACACCCTCACACTGTTCAGCTATAAACAAACACCCTCACCTCTTTTATTCCAAATATAAACAAACATCCTCACACTCTTTTCATTCCAAATATATAAACAAACACCCTCACCTCTTTATTCAAATATAAACAAACACCCTCACCTCTTTATTCAAATATAAACAAACACCCTCCCACCTCTTTGTTCAAATATAAAACAAACACCCTCACCCTCTTTGCTTCGCTATAAACAAACACCCTCTTTCTTTATTCAACTATAAACAAGCACCCTCACCTCTTTATTCAAATGTAAACAAACACCCCTCACCTCTTTATTCAAATGTAAAACAAACACCCTCCCCTCTTTATTCAAATATAAACAAACACCCTCACCTCTTTGTTTCAACTATAAACAAACACCCTCACCTCTTTTATTCAAATGTAAACAAACACCCTCACCTCTTTATTCAAATGTAAACAGCTTACCCTCACCTCTTTTATTCAACTATAAACAAACACCCTCACCTCTTTATTCAGCTATAAACAAACACCCTCACCTCTTTATTCAAATATGAAACAAACACCCTCACCTCTTTATTCAAATATAAACAAACACCCTCCACCTCTTTATTCAGCCTATAAACGGCCACCCTCCACCTCTTTTGTTCAAATTGTAACAAAACACCACACCTCTTTATTCAAATATAAACAAACACCCTCACCTCTTTATTCAACTATAAACAAACACCCTCACCTCTTTATTCAAATATAAACAAACACCCTCCCTCTTTTATTCAAATATAAACAACACCCTCACCTCTTTATTCAACTTCATAAAACAAACACCCTCTCACCATTCAACTATAAACAAAACACCCTCACCTCTTTATTCAAATATAAACAAACACCCTCACCTCTTTATTCAAATATAAACAAACACCCTCACCTCTTTGTTCAACTATAAACAAACACCCTCACCTCTTTATTCAAATATAAACAAACACCCTCACCTCTTTATTCAAAATATAAACAAAGCACCCTCACACTCTTTATTCAAATATAAACAAACACCTCACCTCTTTATTCAAATATAAAACAAAACACCCTCACCTCTTTATTCAACTATAAACAAAACACCCCTCACCTCTTTATTCCAGCTATAAACAAACACCCTCACCTCTTTATTCAAATATGAAACGAACACACCCTCACCTCTTTATTCAAATATAAACAAAACACACTCACCTCTTTATTCAAATATAAACAAAACACCCTCCTGCCTCTTTATTCAACTATAAAACAAAACACCCTCACCTCTGTATTCAACTATAAACAAAACACCCTCTCTTTATTCAAATATGAAACAAAACACCCTCACCTCTTTATTCAACTATAAACAAACACCCTCACCTCTTTATTCAAAATATAAACAAACACCCTCACCTCTTTATTCAACTATAAACAAACACCCTCACCGCTTTATTCAAATATAAACAAACACCCTCACCTCTTTATTCAAAAATATAAACAAACACCCTCACCTCTTTATTCAGCTATAAACAAACACCCTCACCTCTTTTATTCAGCTATAAACAAACACCCTCCACCTCTTTTATTCAAATAAATAAACACCCTCACCTCTTTATTCAACTATAAAACAAACACCCTCACCTCTTTTATTCAAATATAAACAAAACACCCTCACCTCTTTATTCAACTATAAACAAAACACCCTCACCTCTTTATTCAACTATAAACAAACACCCTCACCTCTTTTATTCAAATACCTTGCAACAAAACACCCTCACCTCTTTATTCAACTATAAACAAAACACCCTCACTCTTTATTCAGCTATAAACAAAAGCACCTCTCTTTATTCAGAAATATAAACAAAACACCCTCACCTCTTTATTCAAATATAAGCCTTGGCTTACCCTCACCTCTTTATTCAAATATAGCTTAAAACACCCTCACCTCTTTATTCAACTATAAACAAACACCACCTCTTTATTCAACTATAAACAAACACCCTCACCTCTTTATTCAAATATAAAGGCAAACACCCTCACCTCTTTATTCAACTATAAGTAAAACACCACCTCACACTCTTTATTCAACTATAGAGCAAACACCACACCTCTTTATTCAAATATAAACTAAACATACCCTCACCTCTTTTATTCAACTATAAACAAACACCCTCACCTCTATATTCACATATAAACAAACACCCTGACACTCTTTATTCAACTATAAACAAACACCCTCACCTCTTTATTCAATATAAACAAACACCCTCACCTCTTTATTCAACTATAAACAAGCACCCTCACACTCTTTGCTATTCAGCTATAAACAAACACCCTCACCTCTTTATTCAAATATAAATAAACACCCTCACCTCTTTATTCAACTATAAAACAAACACCCTCACCTCTTTATTCAAATGTAAACAAACACCCTCACCTCTTTATTCAAATATAAACAAACACCCTCACCTCTTTATTCAATATAAACAAACACCCTCACCTCTTTTATTCAACTATAAACAAACACCCTCACCTCTTTATTCAGCTATAAACAAACACCCTCACCTCTTTATTCAAATATAAACAAACACCCTCACCTCTTTATCCAACTATAAAACAAACACCCTCACCTCTTTATTCAAATGTAAAACAAACACCCTCACCTCTTTATTCAAATGTAAACAAACACCCTCACCTCTTTATTCAAATATAAACAAACACCCTCACCTCTTTATTCAACTATAAACAAACACCCTCACCTCTTTATTCAAATGTAAAAACAAACACCCTCACCTCACTGTTCAAATGTAAACAAACGCTCTCACCTCTTTATTCAACTATAAACAAAACGCCTCACCTCTTTATTTATTCAACTATAAACAAACACCCTCACCTCTTTTGTTCAAATGTAAACAAACACCCTCACCTCTTTATTCAAATATAAACAAACACCCTCACCTCTTTATTCAACTATAGAAATAAACACCCTCACCTCTTTGTTTCCAAATGTAAACAAACACCCTCACCTCTTTATTCAAATATAAAACCGACACCTCACCTCTTTATTCAACTATAAACAAACACCCTCACCTTTATTCAACTATAAACAAACCCCTCACCTCTTTATTCAAATATAAACAAACACCCTCACCTCTTTATTCAAATATAAACAAACACCCTCTCTTTGTTCAACTGCCAAAACAAACACCCTCACCTCTTTATTCAACTACTTATAACAAACACCCTCCCCACCTCTTTATTCAAATATAAACAAAACACCCTCACCTCTTTATTCAAATATAAACAAACACCCTCACCTCTTTATTCAACTATAAACAAAACACCCTCACCTCTTTATTCAACTATAAACAAACACCCTCACCTCTTTATTCAGAAATATAAACAAACACCCTCACCTCTTTATTCAAATATATAAACAAACACCCTCCTCTTTTATTCAACTATAGAAACAAACACCCTCACTCTTTATTCAAATATAAACAAACACCCTCACCTATAACATTCAACTATAAACAAACTACCCTCACCTCTTTATTCAAATATAAACAAACACCCTCACCTCTTTATTCAACTATAATAAGGCACCTGCCTCTTTGTTCAAAATATAAACCAAAACCCTCACCTCTTTGTTCAAATATAAACAAACACACTCACCTCTTTATTCAAATATAAACAAGACCCTCACTCTTTATTCAGCTATAAACAAACACCCTCACCTCTTTATTCAACTATAAGTAAACACCGTCACCTCTTTGTTCAACTATAAACAAACACCCTCCTCTTTATTCAAATATAAACAAACACCCTCACCTCTTTATCCAACTATAAACAAACACCCTCACCTCTTTATTCAAATGTAAACAAAACACCCTCACCTCTTTATTCAAATGTAAACAAACACCCTCACCTCTTTATTCAAATATAAACAAACACCCTCACCTCTTTATTCAACTATAAACAAACACCCTCACCTCTTTTATTCAAAAATGTAAACAAACACCCCTCACCTCTTTATTCAAATGTAAACAAACACCCTCACCTCTTTATTCAACTATAAACAAACACCCTCACCTCTTTTATTCAGCTATAAACAAACACCCTCTCACACCTCTTTATTCAAATGTAAACAAACAACCTCCACCTCTTTATTCAAATATAAACAAACACCCTCACCTCTTTTGAATTCAACTATAAAACAAACACCTACCTCTTTATTCAAATGTAAACAAACTTACCACACTCCCCATTCAAATATAAACAAATACCACCTCACCTCTTTATTCAACTATAAACAAACACCCTCCTCTTTATTCAACTATAAACAAACACCCTCACCTCTTTGTTCAAATATAAACAAACACCCTCACCTCTTTATTCAAATATAAACAAACACCCTGCCTCTTTATTCAACTATAAACAAACACCCTCACCTCTTTATTCAACTATAAACAAACACCCTCACCTCTTTATTCAAATATAAACAAAACCCTCCTCTTTATTCAAATATAAACAAACACCCTCACCTCTTTGTTCAACTATAAGAAGCAAACACACCCTCACCTCTTTATTCAAATATAAACAAACACCCTCACCTCTTTATTCAAATATAAACAAACACCCTCACCTCTTTATTCAACTATAAACAAACACCCTCACCCTCTTTATTCAACTATAAACAAACACCCTCACCTCTTTATTCAAATATAAACAAACACCCTCACCTCTTTATTCAAATATAAAACAAACACACTCACCTCTTTATTCAAATATAAACAAAAGACCCTCCACCTCTTTTATTCAACTATAAACAAACACCCTCACCTCTTTATTCAACTATAAACAAACACCTCACCTCTTTTATTCAAATATAAACAAACACCCTCACCTCTTTATTCAACTATAAACAAAACACCCTCACCTCTTTATTCAAATATAAACAAACACCCTCACCTCTTTATTCAACTATAAACAAACACCCTCACCGCTTTATTCAAATATAAGCTCACTTACCCTCACCTCTTTGTTAAATATAAACAAACACCCTCACCTCTTTATTCAACTATAAACAAACACCCTCTTACCCCTCTTTATTCGAAACTATAAGAAACAAAACACCCTCACATATTTTGTTCAAATATAAAACCACAACACCCTCACCTCTTTATTCAACTATAAACAAAACACCTCACCTCTTTTATTCAAATATAAACAAACACCCTCACCTCTTTATTCAAGTATAAATGACACCCTCACCTCTTTATTCAAATATAAACAAAACACCCTCACCTCTTTATTCAAATATAAACAAACACCCTCACCTCTTTATTCAAATATAAACAAACACCCTCACCTCTTTATTCAACTATAAACAAACACCCTCACCTCTTTATTCAACTATATAAACAAACACCCTCACCTCTTTTATTCAAATATAAAAACAAAACACCCTCACACTCTTTATTCAAATATAAACAAACACCCTCCTCTTTTATTCAAATATAAATATACCTGCCCTCACCTCTTTATTCAACTATAAACACAAACACCCTCACCTCTTTTATTCAACTATAAACAAACACCCTCACCTCTTTATTCAACTATAAACAAACACCTCACCTCTTTATTCAAATGTAAACAAACACCCTCACCTCTTTTATTCAAAATATAAACAAACACCCTCACCTCTTTATTCAACTATAAACAAACACCCTCACCTCTTTGTTCAACTATAAACCAAACACCCTCACCTCTTTATTCAACTATAAACAAACACCCTCACTACCTCTATATTCAAATATAAACAAACACCCTCACCTCTTTATTCAGCTATAAACAAACACCCTCACCTCTTTATTCAACTATAAACAAACACCCTCACCTCTTTATTCAACTATAACCAAACACCCTCACCTCTTTATTCAACTATAAACAAACACCTCACCTCTTTGTTAAACTATAAACAAACACCCTCACCTCTTTATTCAACTATAAACAAACACCCTCACCACTTTATTCAAATGTAAACAAACACCCTCACCTCTTTATTCAAATATAAACAAAACACCCTCACCTCTTTATTCAGCTATAAACAAAACACCCTCACCTCTTTATTCAACTATAAACAAACACCCTCACCTCTTTCTTCAACTATAAACAAACACCTTCACCCCTTTATTCAACTATAAACAAACACCCTCACCTCTTTATTCAACTATAAACAAACACCCTCACCTCTTTATTCAAATATAAACAAACACCCTCACCTCTTTATTCAAATATAAACAAACACCCTCACCTCTTTATTCAACTATAAACAAACACCCTCACCTCTTTATTCAAATATAAACAAACACCCTCACCTCTTTATTCAAATATAAACAAACACCCTCACCTCTTTATTCAAATATAAACAAACACCCTCACCTCTTTATTCCTATAAACAAACACCCTCACCTCTTTATTCAAATATAAACAAACACCCTCACCTCTTTATTCAACTATAAACAAACACCCTCACCTCTTTATTCAACTATAAACAAACACCCTCACCTCTTTATTCAACTATAAACAAACACCCTCACCTCTTTATTCAACTATAAACAAACACCTTCACCCCTTTATTCAACTATAAACAAACACCTTCACCTCTTTATTCAGCTATAAACAAACACCCTCACCTCTTTATTCAACTATAAACAAACACCCTCACCTCTTTATTCAACTATAAACAAACACCCTCACCTCTTTATTCAACTATAAACAAACACCCTCACCTCTTTATTCAACTATAAACAAACACCCTCACCTCTTTATTCAACAAACACACCTCACCTCTTTATTCAACTATAAACAAACACCCTCACCTCTTTATTCAAATATAAACAAACACCCTCACCTCTTTATTCAAATATAAACTCATAAACAAACAACACCCTCACCTCTTTATTCAAATATAAACAAACACCCTCACCTCTTTATTCAAATATAAACAAACACCCTCACCTCTTTATTCAAATATAAACAAACACCCTCACCTCTTTATTCAACTATAAACAAACACCCTCACCACTTTATTCAAATGTAAACAAACACCCTCACCTCTTTATTCAAATATAAACAAACACCCTCACCTCTTTATTCAACTATAAACAAACACCCTCACCTCTTTATTCAACTATAAACAAACACCCTCACCTCTTTCTTCAACTATAAACAAACACCCTCACCTCTTTATTCAAATATAAACAAACACCCTCACCTCTTTATCCAACTATAAACAAACACCCTCACCTCTTTATTCAAATGTAAACAAACACCCTCACCTCTTTAAATATAAACAAACACCCTCACCTCTTTATTCAAATATAAACAAACACCCTCACCTCTTTATTCAAATATAAACAAACACCCTCACCTCTTTATTCAAATATAAACAAACACCCTCACCTCTTTATTCAACTATAAACAAAGCACACCCTCACCTCTTTATTCAAATATAAACAAACACCCCTCACCTCTTTGATAAATATAAACAAACACCTCTCTTTATTCAAATATAAACAAACACCCTCACCTCTTTATTCAAATATAAACAAACACCCTCCTCTTTATTCAACTATAAACAAACACCCTCCCTCTTTATTCAACTATAACAAACACCCTCCCTCTTTATTCAAATATAAACAAACACCCTCCTCTTTATTCAAATATAAACAAACACCCTTACCTCTTTATTCAAATATAAACAAACACCCTCACCTCTTTATTCAACTATAAACAAACACCTCACCTCTTTATTCAACTATAAAACACCCTCACCTCTTTATTCAACTATAAACAAAACACCTCACCTCTTTATTCAAATGTAAACAAACACCCCTCACCTCTTTATTCAAATATAAACAAAAACACCCTCACCTCTTTATTCAACTATAAACAAACACCCTCACCTCTTTATTCAACTATAAACAAACACCCTCACCTCATTATTCAACTATAAACAACACCTCACCTCTATATTCAAATATAAACAAACACCCTCACCTCTTTATTTCAACTATAAACAAACTTTTCACCTCTTTATTCAACTATAAACAAACACCTCACCTCTTTATTCAAATATAAACAAACACCCTCACCTCTTTATTCAAATATAAACAAACACCCTCACCTCTTTATTCAAATATAAACAAACACCCTCACCTCTTTATTCAACTATAAACAAACACCCTCACCACTTTATTCAAATGTAAACAAACACCCTCACCTCTTTATTCAAATATAAACAAACACCCTCACCTCTTTATTCAACTATAAACAAACACCCTCACCTCTTTATTCAACTATAAACAAACACCCTCACCTCTTTCTTCAACTATAAACAAACACCCTCACCTCTTTATTCAAATATAAACAAACACCCTCACCTCTTTATCCAACTATAAACAAACACCCTCACCTCTTTATTCAAATGTAAACAAACACCCTCACCTCTTTATTCAAATGTAAACAAACACCCTCACCTCTTTATTCAAATATAAACAAACACCCTCACCTCTTTATTCAACTATAAACAAACACCCTCACCTCTTTATTCAAATGTAAACAAACACCCTCACCTCTTTATTCAAATGTAAACAAACACCCTCACCTCTTTATTCAACTATAAACAAACACCCTCACCTCTTTATTCAACTATAAACAAACACCCTCACCTCTTTTATTCAAATATAAACATTACCCTCACCTCTTTATTCAACTATAAAGTAAAACACCCTCACCTCTTTTATTCAACTATAAACAAAACACCCTCACCTCTTTATTCCAAATATAAACAAAACACCCTCACCTCTTTATTCAGAAATATAAACAAACACCCTCACCTCTTTTATTCAAATATAAACAAACTTTTATATGGATTCCTTTATAAACAAACACCTCACCTCTTTATTCAACTATAAACAAACACCCCTCACCTCTTTGTTATTCAAATATAAGCAAACATACCCTCACCTCTTTATTCAACTATAAACCGTACCACACCTCTTTATTCAAACTATAAACCAAACACCCTCACCTCTTTGTTCAAAATATAAACAAACACCCTCACCTCAGCTATAAACAAACACCCTCACCTCTATATTCACATATAAACAAACACCCTGACCTCTTTATTCAACTATAAACAAAGCACCCTCACCTCTTTTGTTCAACTATAAACAAACACCCTCACCTCTTTTATTCAACTATAAACAAGCACCCTCACCTCTTTATTCAGCTATAAACAAACACCCTCTCTTTTATTCAAGTATAAACAAACACCCTCCTCTTTATTCAGCTATAAACAAACACCCTCACCTCTCTTTTATTCAAATGTAAGCAAAAGCACCCTCACATAACATTCAAAATATAAACAAACACCCTCACCTCTTTGTTCAACTATAAACAAACACCCTCACCTCTTTATTCAACTATAAACAAACACCCTCACCTCTTTGTTCAGCTATAAACAAACACCCTCACCTCTTTGTTCAAATATAAACAAACACCCTCACCTCTTTGTCAACTATAAACAAACACCTCACCTCTTTATTCAAATGTAAACAAAACACCCTCACCTCTTTATTCCAAATGTAAAGCAAACACCCTCACCTCTTTTATTCAAAAATATAAACAAACACCCTCACCTCTTTATTCAACTATAACAAACTTACCCTCACCTCTTTATTCAAATGTAAACAAACACCCTCACCACTATTCAAATGTAAACAAACACTCTCACCTCTTTATTCAACTATAAACAAACTTACCCTCACCTCTTTTATTCAACTATAAACAAACACCCTCACCTCTTTATTCAAATGTAAACAAACACCCTCACCTCTTTTATTCAGAAATATAAAACCGACACCCTCACCTCTTTGTTCAGCTATAAACAAACACCCTCACCTCTTTATTCAAATGTAAACAAACTACCCTCACCTCTTTTGTTCAAATGTAAACAAACACCCTCACACCTCTTTTATTCAACTATAAACAAACACCCTCACCTCTTTATTCAACTATAAACAAACACCCTCACCTCTTTATTCAAATATAAACAAACACCTCACCTCTTTATTCAAATATAAACAAACACCCTGCCTCTTTTGTTATTCCAGCTATAAGCAAACACCCTCACCTCTTTATTCAACTATAAGCAAACACCCTCACCTCTTTATTCAAAATATAAACAAACACCCTCACCTCTTTATTCAAATATAAACAAACACCCTCACCTCTTTATTCAACTATAAACAAACACCCTCACCTCTTTATTCAAATATAAACAAACACCCTGCCTCTTTATTCAAATATAAAACAAACACCCTCCTCTTTGTTCAACTATAAACAAACACCCTCACACTCTTTATTCAACTATAAACAAAACACCCTCACCTCTTTTATTCAAATATAAACAAACACCCTCACCTCTTTATTCAAATATAAACAAAACACACTCACCTCTTTATTCAAGTATAAACAAGACCCTCACCTCTTTATTCAACTATAAACAAAACACCCTCACCTCTTTATTCAACTATAAACAAACACCGTCACCTCTTTATTCAACTATAAACAAACACCCTCACCTCTATATTCAAATATAAGCAACACCCTCACCTCTTTATCCAGCTATAAACAAACACCCTCACCTCTTTATTCAAATGTAAAGCAAAACACCCTCACCTCTTTGTTCGATGTAAGCAAACCCTCACACTCTTTTGTTCAAGTATAAACAAAACACCTCACCTCTTTGTTCAGCTATAAACACCCTCACAGCACATTCAGAAATGTAAACAAACACCCTCCTCTTTATTCAAATGTAAACAAACACCCTCACCTCTTTGTTCAGCTATAAAACAAACACCCTCACCTCTTTGTTCAGCTATATAAAACCAAACACCCTCACCTCTTTATTCAAATGTAAAACAAACACCCTCACCTCTTTATTCAAATATAAACAAACACCCTCACCTCTTTATTCAGCTATAAACAAACACCCTCACCTCTTTATTCAAATGTAAACAAACACCCTCACTCTTATTCAAATATAAACAAACACCCTCACCTCTTTATTCAACTATAAACAAACACCTCACCTCTTTATTCAACTATAAACAAACACCCTCACCTCTTTGTTCAAATATAACAAACACCCTCCACCTCTTTATTCAAAATATAAACAAACACCCTCACCTCTTTTGTTCAACTATAAACAAACACCCTCACCTCTTTATTCAGCTATAGCAAACACCCTCACCTCTTTATTCAAATATAAACAAACACCCTCCCTCTTTGTTCCAAATATAAACAAACACCCTCACCTCTTTTATTCAACTATAAACAAACACCCTCACCTCTTTATTCAAATATAAACAAACACCCTCACCTCTTTGTTCAAATATAAACAAACACCCTCACCTCTTTATTCAACTATAAACAAACACCCTCACACTCTTTATTCAACTATAAACAAACACCCTCACCTCTTTATTCAAAATATAAACAAACACCTCACCTCTTTATTCAAATATAAACAAACACTCACCTCTTTATTCAAATATAAACAAAGACCCTCACCTCTTTGTTCAACTATAAACAAACACACCACCTCTTTGTTCAACTATAAACAAAACACCCTCACCTCTTTATTCAAATATAAACAAACACCCTCACCTCTTTTATTCAACTATAAACAAACACCCTCACCTCTTTTATTCCAAATATAAACAAAACACCCTCACCTCTTTATTCAACTATAAACAAACACCCTCACCTTTATTCAAATATAAACAAACACCCTCACACTCTTTGTTCAACTATAAACAAACACCCCTCACCTCTTTATTCAACTATAAACAAACACCTCACCTCTTTATTCAAATATAAATTAAACACCCTCACCTCTTTATTCAACTATAAACAAACACCCTCACCTCTTTATTCAAATATAAACAAACACCCTCACCTCCTTATTCAACTATAAACAAACACCCTCACCTCTTTTATTCAACTATAAACAAACACCTCACCTCTTTATTCAAATATAAACAAACACCCTCACCTCTTTGTTCAACTATAAACAAACACCCTCACCTCTTTTTATTCAACTATAAACAAACACCCTCACCTCTTTATTCAGAAATATAAACAAAACTACCCTCACCTCTTTGTTCAAATATAAACAAAACACCCTCACCTCTTTTATTCAAATATAAACAAAACACCCTCACCTCTTTTTATTCAGCTATAAACAAACACCCTCACCCTTTATTCAACTATAAACAAACACCCTCACCTCTTTATTCAAATATAAGCAAACACCCTCACCTCTTTATTCAGCTATAAAAACAAACACCCTCACCTCTTTATTCAACTATAAACAAAACACCCTCACCTCTTTATTCAAATATAAAACAAACACCCTCACCTCTTTATTCAAATATGACAAACACCCTCACCTCTTTATTCAACTATAAACAAACACCCTCACACCTCTTTATTCTACTATAAACAAACACCCTCACCTCTTTATTCAAATATAAACAAACACCCTCTCTTTTATTCAGCTATAAACAAACACCTCACCTCTTTATTCAAATATAAACAAACACCCTCACCTCTTTATTCAAATATAAACAAACACCCTCACCTCTTTATTCAACTATAAAAACAAACACCCTCACCTCTTTATTCAAATATAAACAAAACACCCTCACCTCTTTATTCAAATATAAACAAACACCCTCACCTCTTTTATTCAACTATAAACAAACACCCTCACCTCTTTATTCAAATATAAATGACACCCTCACCTCTTTATTTAACTATAAACAAACACCCCTCACCTCTTTATTCAGCTATGACAAACTGCCCTCACCTCTTTGTTCAAATATAAACAAACACCCTCACTGCTATTCAAATATAAACAAACACCCTCACCTCTTTATTCAAGTATAAACAAAACACCCTCACCTCTTTATTCAAATATAAACAAACACCCCTCACCTCTTAATTCAACTATAAACAAACACCCTCACCTCTTTATTCAAATATAAAACAAACACCCTCACCTCTTTATTCAACTATAAACAAACACCCTCACCTCTTTATTCAAATATAAAATAAACACCCTCACCTCTTTATTCAAATATAAACAAACACCCTCATCTCTTTATTCAAATATAAACAAACACCCTCACCTCTTTATTCAACTATAAACAAACACCCTCACCTCTTTATTCAACTATAAAAACAAAACACCCTCACCTCTTTATTCAAATATAAACAAACACCCTCACACTCTTTTATTCAAATATAAACAAACACCCTCACTCTTTATTCAACTATGACAACCCTCACCTCTTTATTCAGCTATAAAACAAACACCCTCACCTCTTTGTTCAACTATAAACAAACACCCTCACCTCTTTATTCAAATATAAACAAACACCCTCACCTCTTTATTCAAATATAAACAAACACCCTCACCTCTTTATTCAACTATATTGACACCACCTCTTTATTCAAAATATAGAAACAAACACCCTCACCTCTTTATTCAACTATAAAACAAGCTTACCCTCACTCTTTATTCAAATATAAACAAACACCCTCACCTCTTTATTCAAATATAAACAGACACCCTCACACTCTTTATTCAACGCTATAAACAAACACCCTCACCTCTTTATTCAACTATAAACAAACACCCTCACCTCTTTATTCAAATATTAACAAACACCCTCACCTCTTTGTTATTCAGCTATAAACAAACACCCTCACCTCTTTATTCAACTATAAACAAACACCCTCACACTCTTTTATTCAAATATAAACAAAACTTACCCACCACCTCTTTTATTCAACTATAAACAAACACCCTCACCTCTTTATTCAACTATAAAACAAACACCCTCACCTCTTTATTCAAATATAAACAAACACCCTCACCTCTTTATTCAACTATAAACAAACACCCTCACCTCTTTATTCAGCTATAAACAAACACCCTCACCTCTTTATTCAACTATAAACAAACACCCTCTGCACCTCTTTTATTCAAAATATAAACAGAAACACACCCTCACCTCTTTATTCAACTATAAACAAACACCTCACCTCTTTATTCAACTATAAACAAACACCCTCACCTCTTTATTCAAATATAAACAAACACCCTCACCTCTTTGGTTTCCAAATATAAACAAACACCCTCACCTCTTTATTCAACTATAAATGCGCCGCCTCACCTCTTTATTCAACTATAAACAAACACCCTCACATATTTGTTAAATATAAAAACAAACACCCTCACCTCTTTATTCAACTATAAACAAACACCCTCACCTCTTTATTCAAATATAAACAAACACCCTCACCTCTTTGTTCAAATATATAAACAAACACCCTCACCTCTTTATTCAGCTATAAACAAACACCCTCATCTCTTTATTCACATATAAACAAACACCCTCACCTCTTTATTCAACTATAAACAAACACCCTCACCTCTTTATTCAAATATAAACCACCCTCACCTCTTTATTCAAATATAAACAAACACCCTCACCTCTTTATTCAGAAATATAAACAAACACCCTCCTCTTTATTCAACTATAAACAAACACCCTCACCTCTTTTATTCAAATATAAACAAACACCCTCACCTCTTTATTCAAAATAAACAAACACCCTCACCTCTTTATTCCAAATATAAACAAACACCCTCCTCTTTTATTCAAATATAAACAAAACACCCTCACCTCTTTATTCAACTATAAACAAACACCCTCACCTCTTTATTCAGCTATAAAACAAACAACCTCACCTCTTTTATTCAACTATAAACAAACACCCTCACCTCTTTATTCAAATATAAACAAACACCCTCACCTCTTTACTCAATATAAACAAACACCCTCACCTCTTTATTCAAATATAAAACAAAACACCCTCACCTCCTTATTCAAATATAATACGTACCGCCCTCACCTCTTTATTCAACTATAAACAAACACCCTCACACCTCTTTATTCAACTATAAACAAACACCCTCCTCTTTATTCAAATAAAACAAACACCCTCACCTCTTTTATTCAACTATAAACAAACACCCTCACCTCTTTATTCAAATATAAACAAACACCCTCACCTCTTTATTCAACTATAAACAAACACCACCTCTTTATTCAGATATAAACAAACACCCTCACACTCTTTATTCAAATATAAAACAAACACCCTCACCTCTTTTATTCAGCTATAAACAAACACCCTCACCTCTTTATTCAAATATAAATAAACACCCTCACATAACATTCAAATATAAACAAACGCCCTCACCTCTTTTATTCAAATATAAACAAACACCCTCACCTCTTTATTCAACTATAAACAAAACACCCTCACCTCTTTATTCAACTATAAACAAACACCCTCACCTCTTTATTCAAATATAAGTAAACACACCCTCACACCTCTTTATTCAACTATAAACAAACACCCTCACCTCTTTTATTCAACTGTAAACAAACACCCTCACCTCTTTATTCAAATATAAACAAACACCCTCCACCTCTTTTATTCAAATATAAACAAACACCCTCACCTCTTTATTCAACTATAAACAAACACCCTCACCTCTTTATTCAACTATAAACAAACACCCTCACCTCTTTATTCAAATATAAACAAACACCTCACCTCTTTTATTCAACTATAAACAAACACCTCACCTCTTTATTCAAATATAAACAAACACCCTCACCTCTTTATTCAAATATAAACAAACACCCTCACCTCTTTATTCAACTATAAACAACTTACCCTCCTCTTTATTCAAATATAAACAAACACCCTCACCTCTTTACTCAACTATAAACAAAACACCCTCTCTTTATTCAACTATAAACAGAAACACCCTCACCTCTTTATTCAAATATAAACAAACACCCTCACACTTTATTCAACTATAAAGCAAACACCCTCACCTCTTTATTCAAATGTAAGAAACAAACACCCTCACCTCTTTATTCAAATATAAACAAACACCCTCACCTCTTTATTCAACTATAAACCAAACACCCTCACCTCTTTATTCAGAATATAAACAAACACCCTCACCTCTTTATTCAGCTATAAACCAAACACCACACACCTTTTATTCAAATGTAAACAAACACCTCACCTCTTTTGTTAAATATAAACAAACACCCTCACCTCTTTATTCAAATATAAACAAACACCCTCACCTCTTTGTTCAACTATAAACAAACCACCCTCACCTCTTTGTATTCAACTATAAAACAAACGCCTCACCTCTTTATTCAAATATAAACAAACACCCTCACCTCTTTATTCAACTATAAACAAACACCCTCACCTCTTTATTCAACTATAAACAAACTACCCTCACCTCTTTTATTCAACTATAAACAAACACCCTCACCTCTTTATTCAAATATAAACAAACACCCTCACCTCTTTATTCAACTATAAACAAACACCCTCACCTCTTTATTCAAATGTAAACCAAACACCCTCACCTCTTTGTTCAAATATAAACAAACACCTCACCTCTTTATTCAACTATAAACAAACACCCTCCCTCTATTCAAATATAAAACGAAACACCCTCCTCTTTATTCAACTATAAACAAAACACCCCTCACCTCTTTATTCAAATGTAAACAAACACCTCACCTCTTTATTCAAATATAAACAAACACCCTCACCTCTTTATTCAACTATAAACAAACACCCTCACCTCTTTATTCAACTATAAACAAACACTTTCACCTCTTTTATTCAACTATAAACAAACACCCTCACCTCTTTGTTCAACTATAAGCAAACACCCTCACCTCTTTGTTCAACTATAAACAAACACCCTCACCTCTTTATTCAACTATAAACAAACACCCTCACCTCTTTATTCAACTGTAAACAAACACATTCAACCCTTTATTCAACTGTAAACAACTGTCAGTCACTCATTCATTTACTCGGTCAGTTAGTCGAGCTGTTCTCACAGCTACAATCCAGTGTTTTTTTGTTTTTGTTTTTTTGTTTTTTTACTACTACTACTACAGGGAGTAGCCCACCCAAGCACAAGTCATCGACCCACAACGGGACGTGCTCAGGGTGCGAAAAAAAAGAATGAAAAGAAGTTAAAAATAGAAAAGAAAAAGAATATATTAACACACAACGAAGATGCCGGAAAACCAGCTTTTTGAATTGAGACATTGTTTGAGAATGGAAACACAGAAGGCAGAGCATTCCACAGTTTGGCTGTGTGAAGAAAGAAGGAGGTACTATAACGGGTTATTTTAGTGTGACCGACATCCACAGAGAAACGGTGGGCACCGCGGGCAAGACGTGTGTTACGAGCCCACGGCCTTGCCGGCGGTACACAGGATGCCAAATCCATCAAACATTGCCCGTTAAAGTACCTGTAAAAGAGAGAGTGAAGCAACATTGCAACGAAGAAAAACGGAAGAAAGATTATCAACTAAAGGAGGAGAGTCAATAAGACGAAATGCCTTTGATTCCACCCTATCTAATAGTTGGGCTGAAGAAGAGCCACCCCAGATATGAGAACAGTACTCCAAGTTAGGACGAATGAATCTCTTATATACTTGAAGCAACTGCTCAGGAGTGAAGTAGCTACAGCATCTGTACAGCATTCCCAACTTTCGGGAGGCAGCTTTAGCAATGTTGTGGATGTAGCGGTGATCTCTCTCTCAGTTCAAATAAACGCAATTTATACTCCCGCTTTCTTCTTTATCAGAGAACTATTCAGATGAGGGTAGGTGTCAGAACTCAGAGCAGGTATTGTCTTGGCTCTAACTGGTCAGGTGGGTCCAGTCTAATGGCCGACCTAATGGTTAGTTGAGTTAGGCTTAGGTATATCAGATTTTCCAGGAGATATCTCACCTCTGCACCTATTTCAGGAGAGGGTTAGACCTTTTCTCACCTCTGGGTATATTTGTTGTGATAATATTCGACTCTCTAGTTAATCAACCCAGCCCCAGCTTCCCAACGACTAACTGACATTGTTTCACCTGTGAGGCATTTTTATACACACGTCCTTTATATACACGTTGTTTACACGAGAGAGAGTGAGATGAAGGAGAAAAGTTGAGAAAAGGAAAAGGAAAGAGAGAGAGAGAGAGAGAACCCAGGAACTTATAGATTGATAATATTATTTACCCATTGGTTTAGTGACCTAGACTAGGAGTTTCCAAACTTTTGAACCGCCCAGCGTAGTTAAGAGAGACGTTCACTTTTCTTTACTGTCACAAGGTAATGCTCTTAAGGTATTAGTTCACAGGTTAACACTTGGCACCATGCTGTTTTAGGTGTATAGAACCCAACCACACCCTGACCCCTTAAAGTAACCCGGTAGTGACCCAGCCACATCCTGACCCCTAAGTGACCCTCTAGGTGCCCAGCCACACACCATCCCCTAAAGTGACCCCTGTAGTGACCCATCCACACCCCCGACCCCCTAAAGTGACCCTGTATGGTATCCACACCAGCCCCTAAGTGACCCCAGTGACCCATCCACACCCCGACCCCTAAAGTGACCCTGTAGTGACCCAACCACACCTTAACCCCTAAAGTGACCCATGTAATGACCCATCCACACCCTGACCCCCTAAAGTGACCCTGTAGTGACCCTCCACACCCCCGACCCCCCAAAGTGACCCTGTAGTGACCCATCCACATCCGACCCCCTAAAGTAACCCCTGTAGTGACCCATTCACACCCCTGACCCCCTAAAGTGACCCTATGTAGTGACCCAACCACACCCTGACCCCTAGTGACCCTAGTGACCCAGCCACACCTTAACCCCCTAGAAACCCCAGTAGTGACCCCTCCACACCCCGACTCCCCTAAGTGACCTCATACCCCTCCACACCCCTGACCCCCCCAAAGCAACCCTTAAGACCCAACCACACCCTGACCCCCTAAAGTGACCCTTGTAATGACCCAACCACACCCCCGACCCCCTTAAAGTAACCCTGTAGTGACCCAGCCACACCTTAACCCCCTAAAGTAACCCCAGACCCCTCCACACCCCGACCCCCTAAAGTGACCTTGTACGACCCCTCCACACCCCCGACCCCTTAAAGTAACCCTGTAGTGACCCAACAACACCCCGACCCCTAGTGACCTTTAATGACCCCTCCACACCCCGACCCCTAAGTGAACCCTTAATGACCCAACCACACCCCGACCCTTAAAAGTAACCCTGTAGTGACCCAACCACAACCCGACCCCCTAAAGTGACCCCAGGACCCTCCACACCCCAACCCCCTAAAGTGACCCTTAATGAACCCCAACCACACCTGACCCCCAAAAGTGACCCCTAGAGACCACAACCCGACCCCCCTAAAGTGACCCTTGTAATGACCTCCACACCCCGACCCTAGTGACCCTGTACTCTCCTCACGGTCTTCGTCAACATCAATTTCAGTTAATGACAGTGTTGACCCGCTCGTTCATCCGTCCGTCTTATGAAACGTATCCGAGCTGAGCGGATCGACTGCCATTATGATAGTTATATATGATTAGTATTAAAAATCTGAGCTTATTAATGAAGTTTTGTTTGTCAGATGTGTAAATATTTTGTGTGGTAGTTTGTCTCTTGACTCACTTAAGAGATTTTGTCCGAATTAAACATCAAGTAATTGCTGCTTGGTTGTGTTCATCTTCAGCTATAGCTCTCTCTCTCTCTCTCTCTCTCTCTCTCTCTCTCTCTCTCTCTCTCTCTCCCCCCCCCCCCCCCCCCCCCCCCCCCCCCCCCCCCCCCCCCCCCCCCCCCCCCCCCCCCCCCCCTCTCTCTCTCTCTCCCTCTCTCCTCTCTCTCTCTCTCTCATTTTCCCTCCATTATTTTAATTTCTTTCCGCCACCTTCAACACACGGCTCTCCACCTCCCACCGTCCCCCCTCCCCATGCTTTCATCACCTGAGGCTACAACTAAGGGATAAAAACAAGCCCCTCCATTAGTAGCCTCCTGGGACCCATAACATCCCCCCTCCCCTCCCCATTATGGTCACCTTCCCCACTCCTCCCACCCCCCCCCCCCTCTCCCATCACTCTCTCTCTCTCTCCACTCCTTCACCTCTCCTCACTCTTCCTCATCTCCCATTACCTCCCTCCCCCCTCTCTCTTGTCTCATTACTCTTCCCACCCTTCTCCTTCATTCTCCCCACCTTCTTCTCCCTTCATTCCCCTACCTTACTCTCCCCTCATTCTTTCTACCTTCCTCTCCCCCTCATTCTCCACCTTACTCTCCTTCATTCTCCCCACCCACTCCCCTCATCCACCCCTCATCCTCCCTACCTTACCTCCCCTCATCCTCCCTACCCTACTCTCCCTTCATTCTCCCCCATTCTCCCTGCCTCTCCCTTCATTCTCCCTGCCTTACTCTCCCCTCATTCTCCCCACATCCTTCTCCCTTCATTCCCCTACCTTCTCCTCCCTTCATTCTCCCACCTTCACCCCTTCATTCTCCCTCATTCTCCCCTAATACTCTCCCCACATCCTCCCCACCTCCCTCTCCCCTCATTCCCCACTCTCCCTTCATTCTCCCTACACTCCCTTCATTCTCCCCTCATTCTCCCCACCTTACTCTCCTCCATTCTTCCCACCTTACTCCCTTCATTCTCCCCTCATTCTCCTGCCTTACCTCCTTCATTCTCCCTGCCACTCTCCCCTCATTCTCCTACCTTCTTCTCCTTCATTCTCCCCACCTTCCCCCTTCATTCTCCTACCACTCTCCCTTCATTCTCCCCTCATTCTCCCTACCTTACTCTCCTTCATTCTCCCCACCCACTCCCCTTCATTCTCCCTACCTCCTTCTCCCTTCATTCTCCCTACCTTTCCTCCCCCACTTACTCTCCTTCATTCTCCCTACCATCCTCTTCCTCTCGTCTCCTCCCCTAAATATCATCCATTGAGTCTATTTCTCCTGAATGTTTCTTACTGTTTTGTTGTTGCTGTTTGTTTTCAATTTTTCTTTGTCTCATCATTCTGAAATCTTCTTTGTCATTATAAACAAACAAAACCAAAAAAAAACAAAAACAACCAAACCAAAATAATTGTTTCAACTATTATTATGCTGTTGTAATTATTTTGTTCTTGTTTTTGTTCTTATTGTTGTTTGTTATTGCTGTTATTTAGTTGTTGTTATTGATGTAATTCTTTCTTTCATTACATAACATTTCCGATTCATTCCTCACTACACTCTTTAATGGTCTAAAGCACAGACGCAAAGTTGACGCAAAGTTGCTTCAATAATATGTCTTCTCTGAATGTACCAAAACACCAGCAAGTGCAGCGTACTTAATATTGGAAGAACAAATACTGTCAATGTATACAGCCTTAACAACATCAACCTAGAGAAGTCGACTTGTGAAAGAGACCTAGGGGTACTTGTAAGACCGTACCTACGGCCTAGAAAACAGTGCGTTAATGTTCGAAATAAGGCAAACAGAGTAATAGTTTTATAAAGTGTAAGTAATAAGAAGAGGTCTATTGCAACCATATCTTGAGCTAGTCAGGCCGCACCTCGATTATGCGGTTCAGTTCTGGTGCCCTTATTATAGAATGGATATCAGTTCACAAAGTCGGTGCAGCGAAGAATGGAAAAATGATTCCGGGACTTAGAAACCTTCCATATCAGGATAGGTTAAAGAAGCACTTGCATTCCCTAGAAAGACGAAGAGTCGGGAGATATGATAGAAATTTAAGTGGGTGAAAGGAATCAATAAGGGATATAGATAAAGTTCTATAATATCCGAGCAGGAAGGACTCGTAGCAACGGATTCAAGTTGATAAGTTTAGGTTTAGGGAATAGGAAGAAACTGGTTCACAAATAGGTGGTGGACGAGTGGAACAAGCTTAGCAACTTTGTAGTAAGTGCTGGAACTCTGGAAAGTTTCAAAAGGAGGCTAGATAGATTCATGGATGATAGAGAGTGGTAGTAACTCTCGACAGGAGCTGCCATGCACAGGCCAACCGGCCTATTGCAGACTCCTTATTTTCTTATGTTCTTATGTAACAAAAGGGATGGCAAGAAATGGCCATATAGTGATATTGTTGTACCTGAAGTAAAACAAAAATATTGTCTCCTTTTGGGGGAGAAACAGATCAGTTATTACACATCCAAGATTAATTTATTTTATGATTAAACATTCTTACACTCAATCTAACCTAACTTTTACTAACCTAACCTTACTAACCTAACCCAACACTGACCTAATCTTATAATAACCCAACCCCCCACCAGGTAGCTTTAGGAGTTTGATCAAGGGTGAAATAAGCTGGAGTGTCTTAGGTCCCTGTGAACCCAAAAATAACAACCATCCATCAGTCAGGTCAGGAAAGCCAGACATGAGACTGACGAACACACGATCAAAACAGTGTCCCCGCCAACCTCCTGTGAGTCACATTCTTCGCGTATAAAAGGTCAGGGCCATCGGCTCACCTGGGTCCGTTGCTTGAGTGGGTGAGTGAGTGACCTTGTATATACTTTAACCTAAGCTAATGTAAACTAACCTAACCCTAACCAAACGTCAAACTAACCTAATCAAACCTAACTCATAACGAACCTTACCTTATCAAATGTAACGTAACAAAATGTAATCTCACCTATAACCTAACTTAACTTAAGACTAACCTAACCTAACCTTTCACTTTATACATGATTTAATATAGTCTCTATAACGTGGGGAGCAGGCTGCCCCACCATATAAACCATTAAATTAAAAAGGACAAATATACGAACAAATATGAGAAATTAATATTGTTTACTTTGGCCAGTGGAGTGAATTTATGCTGTGGGCGTCGTCATGGCAACAAGTATATATATATATATATATATATATATATATATATATATATATATATATATATATATATATATATATATATATAATAAATCACAGTCACTACCCCGAAGATGAAAACGAAAGCGCTGAAACTTGTGCTCTTACATATATATATATATATATATATATATATATATATATATATATATATATATATATAAAACCGGGAACTAAATTACACAGTACACCTGGAGACTGAATCACCTCATTATACCCACCGGAGGTAAACATGGAACACTAACTTAACTACCTTCCATAACTACCTGGTAATTAATTAATAATAAACGAAAATTTAAACTGATTGGCCGTCAGACGCTACACCGGGCGGCGACGATGACCACAGGTAATCAAAAATTAATTATAGAATTATTGACGTTCTTCAGGTGTATGTGACTCTTGATGTTTACAATATTTAAAAAAGAAAAAACTTCGATGGAGAAAATTTTAATTTTTTTTAGTTTAATTTTGTAGTTTAAAACGAGTGGTGGGTTGTGCTTGTGTAGAAACTTAGTGTTGTTCTGTAGGAGAGAGGCATATAGAGGGAGAGGCATAGGGAGAGGCATACAGAGTGAGAGAGACATATACAGAGAGAGAGGCATATAGAGGGAGAGGCATAGGGAGAGGCATACAGAGTGAGAGAGACATATACAGAGAGAGAGGCATATAGAGGGAGAGGCACAGAGTGAGAGAGATATATAGAGAGAGAGGCAGGAGGGGAGAGGCATAGGGGAGGCATACAGAGTGAGAGAGACATATACAGAGAGAGAGGCATATAGAGGGAGAGCATAGGGAGAGGCATACAGAGGAGAGAGACATATACAGAGAGAGGCATATAGAGGGAGGCATAGGGAGAGCATACAGAGGAGAGAGAGACATACAGAGAGAGAGGCATATAGAGGAGAGGCACACAGAGGAGAGACATATACAGAGAGAGGCATATAGAGGGAGAGGCATACAGAGTGAGAGAGACATATACAGAGAGAGGCATATAGAGGGAGAGGCATACAGAGGAGAGAGACATATACAGAGAGAGAGAGGCATAGAGGGGAGAGGCATAGGAGAGGTATACAGAGGAGAGAGACATATACAGAGAGAGGCATATAGAGGGAGAGGCACAGAGGACAGAGACATATACAGAGAGAGAGGCATATAGAGGGAGAGGCACACAGAGTGAGAGAGAGACATATACAGAGAGAGGCATATAGAGGGAGAGGCATAGGGAGGCATACAGAGGAGAGACATATACAGAGAGAGAGGCATATAGAGGGAGAGGACACAGAGGAGAGACATATACAGAGAGAGAGGCATATAGAGGGAGAGGCATACAGAGTGAGAGAGACATATACAGAGAGAGAGGCATATAGAGGGAGAGGCATACAGAGTGAGAGAGACATATACAGAGAGAGAGGCATATAGAGGGAGGCATACAGAGTGAGAGAGACATATACAGAGAGAGAGGCAATAGAGGAGGAGGCATACAGGAGGAGAGAGACATATACAGAGAGAGAGGCATATAGAGGAGAGACATTGGGAGAGGCATACAGAGTGAGAGAGACATATACAGAGAGAGGCATATAGAGGGAGAGGAATACAGAGGAGAGAGACATACAGAGAGAGAGGCATAGAGGGGAGAGGCACAGAGGAGAGAGAGACATATAGAGAGAGGCATATAGAGGGAGAGACATAGGAGAGGCATACAGAGGAGAGAGACATACAGAGAGAGAGGCATATAGAGGGAGAGGCATAGGGAGAGGCATAGAGGAGAGAGACATATTCAGAGAGAGAAAGACAGGCATAGAGGGAAGGAGAGAGGAGACAGAGACGGAAATAGAAGATAGAGAAAGAAAGAGAGAGAGAAAACATAGAGGGAGGTAGACAGATACAGAAAGAGACAGACAGATAGCCAGGCGGACAAAGCCGAGAAAGACAGACAGATAGTCAAGACAGACGGAGAAGGAGAGTGAAAGAGTGAGGTAGCAATGTTTTGATAATGTTCTGAGAGAGAGAGAGAGAGAGACTAAAGTTATGAATACTGGATACACAGCTATTGTGAGATAAGTACACGTAATAATAATAGGTGAAAGATCATATTTATAACTCTCTCTCTCTCTCTCTCATCGTCAACTTTCGCTCCAATTAACCCCGAATCGCTGGGCAGAATTTAATCTACTGTAACTTGGTGTGGAAGTTCCGTATTGGGAACCTTCCGTAAAATGATAAGGTGGATTACCTTCCCAACCACTGTGTGAGAGCAAGGCGACCGTCAAGACTACATCATTATTGTTTATATTTTGACCACTGGTAAGTGTTGGAGGATGGTACACTACCCTTATTATTGTTATTATTATTATATTTTTCATTATTATTATTATTACTTAGTTATTATTATAATCTCTTTTCATGATCTTTCTTACACTTTACAGTTGCAGGATGTGTCTCAATATATCAACACCTTTTTTGAACTACACTCCTAATACTAAATATTTTCTATTCCCAGGTGTACCTCCAGGATGGACAGGTATGCTGAGGCCCCTCAAAGAAAAACAAATACCGAGTTAACGTGTAGAGTGTCGGCATCCTGAGAAAGAACACCCTGTCTGTTAGTTACACGGAATTATACTCGCATGAGAGAAGGCATTCATAAAACAAATATAAGAAAATAATATAAAAATAAGACATGTGAAAAACGCAAGACAAAGTGAGTAAAGACAAGGGGGAATAAACGCTTTAAGAATGAAAACAAAACACAACCTTTAATTACCGGAACGTACTGAAGTGACATTACGTGCATGATCATCACTCTAGACAGTTACTCTCAATAAGAAGTATAAGCGGTACTAGAATTGTGACGAAGAATTTGTTTACAGAGCCGTAACTATAGGTGTAGAGCTAGGCGGTAAATACGAGACACTGTAGAGAAAACGAAGGACAAAGAAGAGGAAGAGAATAAAACAGTGAAAAGGAGTACGACTTGAGAGCGGTGACCATGGCCAGGTTGCTGTTACCTATGTGTCTCCTAGCAACCCTCTTCCCGCGTCCAGGTACGTCCTCACTCACCTGTCACACTACCACCACGCCCAGGTACAGTCCTCACTCACCTGTCACACCACCACCACCACCACGTCCAGGTACAGTCCCTCCCTCACCTGTTACACCACCACCACCACCACCCAGGTACAGTCCCTACCACCTGTCACACTACCACCACCACCACGCCCAGGTACAGTCCTCACCACCTGCTCACTACCACCACCACCACACCCAGGTACAGTCCTCACTCACCTGTCACACTACCTCCCTCACCACCACCACGCCCAGGCACAGTCCTCACCACCTCTCACACTACCACCACGCCCAGGTACAGTCCTCACTCACCTGTCACACTACTACCACCACGCCCAGGTACAGTCCTCCTCACCTGTCACACTACTACCACCACCACGCCCAGGTACAGTCCTCACCACCTGTCAAGCACTACCACCACCACGCCCAGGCACAGTCCCCACCACCTGTCACACTACCACCACTGCCCAGGCACAGTCCCTCACCACCTGTCACACTACCACCACCACCACGCCCAGGTAGTCCCCACCACCTGTCACACCACACACCACCACCATGCCCAGGTACAGTCCTCACCACCTGTCACACTACCACCACCACCACGCCCAGGCACAGTCCCTCACCACCTGTCACACTACCACCACGCCCAGGTACAGTCCTCACCACCTGTCACACTACCACGCCCAGGTACAGTCCTCACCACCTGTCACACTAACACACACCACCACCACCACGCCCAGGTACAGTCCTCACCAATCAAGGTCGCACCTCCACCACGCCCAGGGTACAGTCCCCACTCACCTGTCATGACTACTACTACCACCACGCCCAGGCAGCCAGTCCTCACCACCTGTCACACTACTACTACCACCACGCCCAGGCACAGTCCTCACTCACCTGGGTCACACTACTACTACCACCACCACCACGCCCAGGTACAGTCCCACTCACCTGTCACACTACCACCACGCCCAGGTACAGCCTCACTCACCTGTCACACTACCACCACCACCACGCCCAGGTACAGTCCTCACTCACCTGTCACACTACCACCACCACACTCAGGTAAGACTCACCCTCACCTGTAATTAATGCTATCCCATGACGCTCCTTAACCCTAGTCACATACTCAACATTGTTACTCTCATGACTCATAACCAACCGTGCTTTTGGAAGGTTTGTGGGGGGGGGGGGTGAAGGTCCTGCTATAGGGAACGGTCCCCACTCCACACCACACACTCCACTCCACTCCACACCACACACTCCACTCCATTTAGATAACCAGAAAAGTCATGAGGTGCCTCGCTGGAGAATTTACTGTATGTATGACTGAAGACTCTGGGATCATCTTTTTGGAATGCCTCTTGGATCCTTCTATATGAACTTGAATCTGATTTCGCCTGTTTATAATCGATATTTACCGATCTCCGGGTTATGTAGTTTAGATTATATGATAGCTATTTATTTCTTTTATGAACGTTATTATCTTTTTATAAGAATATTGTTTACATCTTATATAAATTATATAATTTTATAAGAGCTAAGAAGTATGTGCTATAGATACATATGATATACGTATACCTAGCCATGTGTACCCGGGTGTGTATTCAAGTACATATGACTCTAGTTTTAAACTCAGGGTTGGAAGGGAACTTTTACGAATGTGTTCTTTCTTCAGCTTTTGGCCCATATGAGGTGAGGAGTAGGTGGAATAGGTGCCAAGTGTCCAGGGTAACAGAGCTTCATATTATTTACTAACATGAGAACACTTCACTCTAAGCCTTGACGTTGTAGAGAGAGAGAGAGAGAGAGATTGTGTTAGAAAATATTTAGTAATAATATACTCGTAATACAAAGAAACAGTGTAAAAAGAATGTGTATTAATAATAGTAATGGTATGTGTGTGTGTGTAATAATAAATAATAATAATAATTAACGGTTAATTGAAAGAGCATGGCAGCCGGAAGACTGAAAATATGCAATTACATAATTGGGGAATGCGTGTCTTGATTTACAAATGATATACAGGTAACATAGGTGATACAAATATGATATATAATAATTAGGTGTTGATAACTTTTACAATGGCTAGGACTGGGCTGCTCTTATAACATAAGAATGGAGAAAACTGCAGCGGGCCTATTGGCCCATACTGGGCAGTCGCATTTACACCCAACCCCTATTGCTCATATAAGCATCCAACTTATGTTTGAAGCTATCCAGCGTATTCGAGTTAATGATGATATTTGGTAACTTGTTCCATTCATCCACTACTCTGTTTCCAATCCACTGTTTACCAATTTCGCGCCTAAATCTAAATTTGTCTAATTTAAAACCAGTGTTACGAGTTCTCTCCTGGTTGGATAGTTTGAGTACCTTTATAATGTCCCCTTTGTTTAGCCCTGACTTCCATTTATACACCTCTATCATGTCGCCCCTCGCTCTACGTCTCTCGAGGGAGTGCAAATTAAGATGCTTTAACCTGTCTCTATACTCAAGGTTCCTAATGCCCGGGATTAGTCTTGTCATTCTTCTCTTCTCTTTTTTCCAAGGATTCTATATCCATTCTGTAATAGTGTGACCAGAACTGCACTGCATAATCCAGGTGAGGTCTCACAAGTGCAAGATATAATCTTAAGATGACCTCGCAAGTCTTGTAACTAACACTCCTTTGTATGAACCCAAGTACTTTATTAGCCTTGTTACGAGCAAAAACACATTGTTTACTTGGCTTAAGATTCCTACTTATCATTACTCCTAAATCTCTCTCGCAGTCGGATTTCTCAATGGCATCGTTGTTCATCTGGTAACTGGTTTCCCTGTTTACGTCTCCTATACTGAGTACTTTACATTTGTCCACATTGAATTTCATCTGCCATTTTTCAGACCATTCGAAAAATTTGCTTAGATCTTCCTGTAGTTTTGCGGAGTCCTCTTCAGATTTAATTACACGTCCTATTTTAGTGTCATCAGCAAATTTACTTATGTTGCTGTCTATGCCGATATCAATGTCGTTTATGTATATAATAAATAATAATGGTCCAAGTACTGAGCCTTGGGGAACTCCACTAGTGACGTTGCTCCAATGGGATTTAGTGCCGTTAATGCTCACTCGCAGTTTCCTGTCCTGTAACCACACCCTAATCCATTTTAGAATATTACCTTTAATGCCATGTGCTTCTACCTTTCTTATTAGTCTTTCGTGGGGGACTCTGTCGAAGGCTTTGCTAAAGTCGAGATATACCACATCATAATTGTGCCCCTCCTCCACCGATTCGAAAACTAATGAAAAGAATGTTAATAGATTAGTTAGACATGAACGCCCGCTTGTGAAGCCATGCTGGGAATCATTGATCAATTTGTGCTTCTCCAGGTGGTTTCGAATAGAGTTTGAAATGATTGATTCCAGTAATTTGCCTACAATTGATGTTAGACTGATTGGACGGTAGTTAGATGGATAGTGATCTATCCCCCTTCTTGAAAATCGCTATTACATTCGCTATCCTCCATGATTCTGGTACTACACCTGTTTTTAAGGACATGTTAAACAACTTTGCTAAGGGCATACTAAGCTCTTCCTTAGATTCCTTTAATACTCTGACAAATATCTCATCGGGACCAGGCGACTTATTAGGCTTTAGTTTGTCGATTTGCTTACTAACATCGTTACTAGTCACTACTATCTCGCTTAATTTGTTTTCTTCACTATCTCTGAATAGAATCGGTGCCTCGGGTATCATGTTTAAATTTTCGGTGGTGAAAACTGTTGAAAAATATTTATTCAGATTATTGCTCATTTCTCCGTCGTTATCAGTTAGCTCGCCGGTATCTGACTGTATTGGCCCAATCTTTTCTCATGTTTTAGTTTGATACATTTGATAGAATCCCTTGGGGTTTGTCTTTGCCTCCCTTGCTATCCTCAGTTTATTATTCCTCTTTGCTTTCCTTATCTCGGTCTTAACCCTACCAGCCAATACCTTATAATAATCCCGGAGGTAAATTTCGCCACGATATCCTCCTACCTATAGCCTTCCTTTGACCAATAATGTTCTTTAAATAATTATTTATCCATTTAGGGTCATTGTTGTTTGATCTGAGTTTTTTGTATGGTATGTTCTGCCTTTGTGCATTAAGTAACTCATTATTTAATTTGTCGTGGAACTCGGCAACCTCAGATCTTGTTATCAGGTCGGTTTCAATCGTCAGGTCCAAGTAGTTCACCCCCAAGTGTGATACCCCTTCTCTCAACTGCCTCTTCAAATTGTCAAAGTTTGCCCTTCTATAATCTGGGACTTTTGTGGAATTTTCCTTATGGCTGCCCTGAAAATCTAACTGGAATCTAATTTCTTTGTGATTGCTGTTTGCAAGTTCGTTCCCTACCTTGACATGACTAATGAGGTTTTTTCTGTTCAACAGAACTAAATCGAGTATATTATTACCCCGGGTGGGTTCGGTTATATGTTGACTTAGGAAACAGTCCTGGATTGTTTAAAGAAAATACTCTGATTCTGAGTTACCCATAAGGTCAATCCAATCTATTTGGCCAAGGTTAAAGTCGCCTACTTTACAGACTTTGTTGTGTATGGAAGCCCTGCGCATTTCATCCCAGATAAGTCGCTCATTGACTCTATCAAGATTGGGGGGTCTATATATTACTTCTGTGATTAATTTTTCCCTACCGTCGATTAATTCTATCCAAATTGCTTCTGTTTTCCGCTCAGTTTTTATTTCCTTATTTATTTCACACTTCAGATTATCCCTGACATAGATTGCTACTCCGCCTCCTTTCCTAATCTGCCTATCGGTATGGAATAATTTGTAACCTGCAATTTGGTATTCGACAGGTAACTCACGTGAGTCTAGGTTGATCCATGTTTCAGTGAATGCTATTATATAACAATCAGTTCGTGCTCGTATGGGCTGGATGCGGTTGGGCAGGTGTGTGGCCACGTGGCCAGGACAGTATCTTGGGGCAATGCAGGTGTGCTCCATCCTTCAGGTTAGGTCAGGTGAAGCCGTGAGGTCAGGTCAGCTTAGGTCAGATCCAGCCACACTCAGTATTACACTGCTGTGTGTTCGTGCTTTTCCATGGAGTGCACTATAGGAACACTGTTTGGTAGTCAATCGTTCACTGATCACTTGAATGTTTTGCTGAATAAATCCCGATGTAGTAAGGCTGGTAGGGCTTTGCGATATAGCAGGGGGAGGGGGGGCCAAACAGACTCAGCCTGGCTGCTCAAACTGGGAGCGCCTTCAGGTCACGTCTTGTCTCGCTGGTGGTTGACAAGTGTGTGTGTGTGTGTGTGTGGTTACTTTCACCAACGTAGTCTACTCCGAGTTCGCTGGGAAGACAAGAGAACAAATGTCAGTATTCTTGCTGACACCAACTGTTGGAGCATCGAGGCTACCATTATTCATGAACAACTATGTTGGACTGGCCATGTTACCCGCATGGATGATAGTAGACTGCCAAAGCAGCAACTTTACAGTTCGTGGATGGTAGTGTATGATGATGGTCGTGTTAGTAAGTGGATGGATGGAAGGTGTTGTCGTGGCTTGGTGGTCGTTCTTTGGCCTTGTACTGTGTTTTCTCTGGTGACTCGTTAGTGGTAGACTTGTTGGTATAAATACGCACGCACGAGAACACACATACACACACACACACACACACACACACACTTTTCTCTCCTTCTGTAACTATGTGTACATGAATGATTGTAGTGTCTCCTCGGGGTGTGACATTCTCCTAGTGTCTCCTCGGGGTGTGACAGTCTCCTAGTGTCTCCTCGGGGTGTGACATTCTCCTAGTGTCTCCTCGGGGTGTGACAGTCTCCTAGTGTCTCCTCGGGGTGTGAACAGTCTCTCCTAGTGTCTCCTCTCCCTCGGGGTGTGCTCTAGTGTCCCTCCTCGGGGTGTGACAGTCCCTAGTGTCCTCGGGGTGTGATGGTCTCAGTGGCCCCTCCCAGTCTCTGTAGCACTGGGGTCTCCTCCCCAGTGTCTCCTCGGGTGCACAGCCCTCAGTGCTCCTCGGGGTGTGTCTCCTCAGTCTCCCTAGTGTCTCCTCGGGTTGTGACAGTCTGTAGGTTCCTCGGGTTGTCTAACAGTCTCTAGTGTCTCCCTCGGGTGACAGCTCCCGTGCCTCCTCGGGGTGTGACAGTCCCCAGTGTCCCCGGGGTGTGACATCTGGCGTCTCCTAGTCTTCCTCCCTGGGGTGTGTCCCCGGGGTGTGACAGTCTCCAGTGTCTCCTCCGGGTGTGACCCTCCAAGTGTCCTCAGTGTCTAGTGTCTCCCGGGGGTGTGACAGTCTCCGGGGTGTGACAGTCTCTTCCCTAGTGTCTCCTCGGGGTGTGACAGTCTCCTAGTGTCTCCCTGGGTGTGACAGTCCCCTAGTGTCTCCTGGGGTGTGACACAGTCTCCCCAGTGTCTCCCCGGGTGTGACAGTCTCCAGCGTCTCCCCGGGTGTGACCTAGTGTCTCCCTCGGGGTGTGTGTCTCCCTAGTGTCTTCCGTGTGACAGGCCCCTAGTGTCTCCCGGGGTGTGACAGTCTCCTGTGTCTCCTCGGGGTGTGACAGTCTCTAGTGTTCTCGGGGTGTGACAGTCTCCAGTCTCCTAGTGTCTCGGGGTGTGACAGTCTCCTAGTCTCCCTGGGGTGTGACAGTCTCCTAGTAGTGTCGGGGTGTGACAGTCTCCAGTGTCTCTCGTGGTGTGACAGTCTCCTAGTGTCTCCCCGGGGTGTGACAGTCCTCCTAGCGTCTCCCTCTAGTCTCCTAGTGTCTCCTGGGGTGTGACAGAGTCTCCTCAGTGACAGTTCCCTAGTGTCTCCCTGCCAGTCTCCCAGTGTCTCCCTCGGGGTGTGACAGCCCCTAGTGTCCCCTGGGTGTGACAGTCTCCTGAAGTGCTCCTTCCCTGGGTGTGACAGTCTCCCAGTGTGTGCACAGTCTCCCCAGTGTCTTCCCGGGGTGACAGTCTCCTAGTGTCTCCTGGGTGACGGGTCTCCTAGTGTCTCAGGTGACAGTCTCCCTAGTGTCTCCCTCCCCGGTGTGACAGTCTCCAGTGTCTCCTCCCCTGGGTGACAGCTCCTAGTGTTCCCTCCCCGGGGTGTCTCCTAGTGCCTCCCGGGTGTGACAGGTGTGACAGTCTCTAGTCTCCCCACAGTGACAGTCCTAGTGTCTCCTCGGGGTGTAACAGTCTCCTAGTGTCTCCTCGGGGTGTAACAGTCTCCTAGTGTCTCCTCGGGGTGTGACAGTCTCCTAGTGTCTCCCCGGGGTGTGACAGTCTCCTAGTGTCTCCCCGGGGTGTGACAGTCTACTAGTGTCTCCCCGGGGTGTGACAGTCTCCTAGTGTCTCCAGCAGCATTGTGTAAGCCAGGTTAATTAGCCCAGCTCGCCCACCTTCCTCTTTTACCTTGATGATGAGATGTATTTTTTCTCATTACCAACACACACACACACACACACACACTGCATCTAGCCTCTCTCTTAAATGCCACACAAAGAAACTACCTCTTCCTTGTTAACTGTGAGCGCAAGAGGTTATATCACATACATACATACATACATACATGCATTACATAAACATACATTACATAAATACATACATTACATAAATACATACATTACATAAATACATACATTACATAAATAAATACATACATTACATAAATACATACATACATACATACATACATACATACATACATACATACATACATACATACATACATACATACATACATACATACATACACACAAACCCAGACAGGCACTTCATCCTGCTTGTTGACAGTATCAGTATTACACATACGACACACTTATACACACTTACATTCACATATACACACATTGAAATTCACGTTTACACATTCACACTTACACAATCGTACTTACATTCCCGCATTCAACCACTCACACTTGCATTCACACATACACACACTTAAACTCACACTTACACATTCACACACTCATGCATTCAAATTCACTTTTACACACACACACACACACACTTACACATACACTCACACTTACACACACACACACACACTTACACACACACACACACACTTACACACAGTCACTTAAGGACTAGTATCGCTTCATAGATCAGATATATTGACTTGGCTTAATAATACCACTGGCTTGAGTGTGGTGGTGTGAGTCTCCTAATGAGGTGGCACAGCTGTTGTTGACACATTACCTACAGTATTTTACAGCAACAGCGAGAGGTGTTAGGAGAGATGGAGTGTACCTGAGATCAGAATTAGGGTATGTATGTATGTATGTATGTAATGTAATGTATGTATGTTTTGTATGATGTTAGTTTGTGTTTATAAAAGACCCTTGGTGTTTGTGTTTATAAAAGACCCTTGGTGTTTGTGTTTATAAAAGACCCTTGGTGTTTGTGTTTATAAAGACCCCAAGGAATTTACACCCTAAACACTGATGGTCGGTGGTAGAGTACTTAACACAAACATCAAGGGACTCGGTAAACACAAACATCAAGGGACTCAATAAACACAAACATCAAGGGACTCAATAAACACAAACATCAAGGGACTCGGTAAACACAAACATCAAGGGACTCGGTAAACACAAACATCAAGGGACTCAGTAAACACAAACATCAAGGGACTCAGTAAATACAAACATCAAGGGACTCGGTAAACACAAACATCAAGGGACTCAATAAACACAAATCATGACCCAGTAAAACACAAACATCCACTCCAATAAAACACAAACATCAGAATTCCAATAAACACAAAACATCAAGGACTCAGTAAAACACAAACATCAAGGACCCAATAAACACAACATCATGACCCACCAGTAAACACAAACATCAAGGACTCAGTAAACACAAAACATCAAGGGACTCAATAAACACAAACATCAAGGACTCAATAAACACAAACATCAAGGACTGGCAAGACAAACATCAAGGGACTCCAATAAACACAAACATCAAGGGACTCCAATAAACACAAACATCAAGGACCCAATAAACACAAACAACAGCGGACCCAGTAAACACAAACATCAAGGGACTCAATAAACACAAACATCAAGGACCCAGTAAACACAAACATCAAGGGACTCAATAAACACAAACATCAAGGACCCAATAAACACAAACATCAAGGGACCCACAAACACAAACATCAAGGGACTCAGTAAACACAAAACATCAAGGGAATCGGCAATACCATCAAGGGACCTAATAAACACACAAACATCAAGGACCCAATAAACACAACCATCAAGGGACTCAGTAAACACAAACATCAAGGGACTCAATAACACAAACATCAAGGGACTCAATAAACACAAACATCAAGGGACTCAGTAAACACAAACATCAAGGGACTCAGTAAACACAAACATCAAGGGACTCAATAAACACAAACATCAAGGGACTCAATAAACACAAACATCAAGGGACTCAATAAACACAAACATCAAGGGACTCAGTAAACACAAACATCAAGGGACTTTATAAACAGTTAAATGGCTAAATACTTTTGTTTGATATATTTCCCAGGTACAAAATATTCACCACAGTTCTAAGGTCTTATTCCCTTGATATAATCCACGGCGTTGGGGTTAACTTAGTTTTAAAATCAGACTCCTAAATTATGCCTTGTGGTAAGTTCTTCAATTTTACTTTCAATCTTGGCGTAATTTTCCTCTAACACCTTCTGGATAATTTATAAGTCTCTCCACTGTCTGGCTCGCTCGTTCTGATGTCTTATTTAACGTCATATAAGCCTCCACCAGTGTCTTTGATCTACAGTAATGGTTGATAGATGATAAATGTGTGTCGTCAGTTATCAGTGAATCATTTCTGGTGTCCTCTGAGCCTCCACAGATCACCAAGTTACTGTAATTATAACGTTGTAGATTAAGCGATTGTTTCATACTGTTTCTCTCCCTAATACTAGATGGTTCTAAGATACTGTACTCGTCACCCACATTCACTTCATTTCCTAATTTCGTGATGAAGTCTCTAATGATCTTGCCCTGACATTTTGTTCCTTGATGTACAGTAAGTAAGGTCATCAGGTGGTCATTAGGTTCTACGTCATGGTGGGATATCAGGTCATATACCACATTACCAGCAACAATTAATTTAATCACCGGGACTGAGGAAGCTTCTTGGTATGTTATTGTTTCATTGTAATTCCGATACAATTTGGCCGCTAGTGCTGTGTTGACGTCTGTGTGATGTAGGTGTTGTCTCTTACGTCTACAGTTACCCGGAGGAATCATCGTTGGAACCTTTTGAGAATCCTTACCCATCCTCGCTAGCTTGTCTAAGTACACTGGCATATATCATTCTTGAGTCTCCCATGAACTAGGACCCATGTGTACTGTATGTCCATCCACCCGGTAGTAAAAAAAAATGACACTGCATTTTTAGTTCTAATTGTCTCATTCCTTAAACTCTCAATATCATATTTTATTGTACAAAGTATTTTTTTTTTCAGAATGGGGATAGTTAAAATTGAAATATTTCTGTTGTGATTTGTAGGGCAAGGTCAGTATCCCTTGACTACCTGAACCAGTAAACCGGGTATTAGTGGCGCCGACTGCTCTCACACTCCCTTAGATACATATGCAACGGTATATAACACATCACTTGGCTCTATATCTGTTGGGATATAACTGTCAAGATAATACATAGTAATGGTTGCCCCTCGTGTAACGAGGATGACCGGCCCAAGGGCCACCTAGGCCAACACAACAGCCACATCCTGAGTTAACGAGCTGCATGACCCAGTTTCAAGGAATAGTCCGAGAAGACCGGACAACTCGCCAACTGCACTGGCTAACCATTACCCTGGAACACGATCCGCAAATCGACAAACATCCAGGTTACTACTAGGTAGACGGCCATACAGTTATAGTAATAAACAGTGTGCAGACGTCGTGAAGGTACACCGAGAGTTTTTGTCATTGAGAAAGTTTAAACTCTATAGTGTTAAATGACAGAGGTGTGGAGCAAGGCGTGAGCGTATCTTTGTTTTGTGTCTGTGCCACCCCTCCACCCTGCCACCGCCACCCTTCTACCTTCCCCGTCACCCCCCACCCTGCCACCGCACCTCTACCTCCCTGTCACCACCCACCCTGCCACTGCCACCTCTTCCGTCCCTCACACTCCACCCCCACACTCCCACTGCCCCGCCACCCTCCACCCACCCACCTTCCCACTGCCCCACCTCCACCTCGACCACCAACCTCCCCACCACCACACCTCCCCAGACCGCCTTCCACCAAAACCAGCCCTCCACCCTCACGAGACCCCACGCCCGCCCCCACCTGCCACCGCCACCCTTCCACCCTCGTCACCACCCACCCTGCCACTGCCACTCTTCCGTCCCCGCCACCCCCCACCCTGCGACTGCCACCCTCTACTGCCCCTGCCACCCTCCACACCCCAGTGACCGCCACTTCTACTGCACCGCCAGCCCTCCACCCCAGACCACAACCCTCATCAGCCCCTGCCACACCTCCACCCCTGACCACCACTCCTTCATTCTGCACCACAGCCCGCCACCCAGCGACCAACCACCCCACTACGCCGCCACCTCCACCTGTGACTGCCACCTCTACTGTCTCCACACCTCCACCTGCGACCACCACCCTCCTTCTGCCCTCCACCCCACCAACGCAGTCCCGTCAAACAAAAGCATCGTTTACATAACAAAACCAAGACAATGAAGGTGGGAGGCGTGGCGGACCCCAGGACACCCCTCTGGGGCTACACCAATAATTTGTACCCTTGGCCACACCTACTTCCCCTGCGATACACCTGTACCTTGTATCATTGGTCACCCTCACTCCCCTGAGCCACCTGTACCATGTACCCGTGACCACCTCTACTCCCCCTGGGGATACACCTGTACCTTGTATCATTGACCAATCCCTATTCCCCCTGGGGATACACCTGCACCTTGTACCCTTGACCACCCCTACTCCCCCTGGGGCTACACCTGTACCTTGTACCCTGACCACCTCTACTACCCTGGAGATACACCTGCACCATGTACTGTGACCACCTCTACTCCTGGGGATACACTGTACCTTGTACACACCAATTATTCTCTGGGGATACCTGCACCTTGGTGCCTCTGACCACTCCTTACTCCCTGAGCTACACCTGTACCTTGTATCATTGGTCAATTCCCTACTCTGGGGATACACCTGTACCTTTGTATCATTGACCACCCTATTCCCCTGGGGATACACCTGCACCTTGTACCCTTGACCACCTCTTACTCCCTGGGGATACACCTGTACCTTGTATCATTGGTCACCCCACTCCCCTGGGGATACACCTGCACCTGTACCCCACACCCCTATTACCCCTGGGGATACACCTGCACCTTGTACCCTTGACCACCTCTACTACCCCTGAGCTACACCTGTACCTCATGTACCAGTGACCACTCTCATTCTGGGGATACACCTGTACCTTGTATCATTGGACCAACCCTATTCTGGGGATACACCTGTACTTTGTATCCCTTGACCACCCTACTACTCCCTGGAGCACCTGTACCATGTACCTGTGACTACCTCTACTCCCTGGGATACACCTACCTTGTATCATTGACTACCCCTATTCCCCTGGGGATACACCTGTACCTTGTACCCTTGACTACCCCATCCATTCTGAGCTACACCCACCCATGTACCCGTGACCACCCTCCCCCCTGGGATACACCTGTACCTTGTATCATTGATCACCCCTACTCTCCCCTGGGGATACACCACCTTGCACTTGATCACCCTACTCTGGGATACACCTGTACCTTGTACCCTTGACCACCTCTACTACCCTGAGCTACACCTGTACCATGTACCCGTGACCACCTCATCTCTCCGGGGATACACCTGCACCTTGAACCCTGACCACCTCTACTCCCTGGGGATACACACCTGTACCTTGTACCCCACACTCTCTACTACCCTGGAGCTACACCTGTACCTTACAAATGGATCACTCTACTCCCTGGGGATACACCTGTACCTACCCTTGACCACCCTACCACCCCTGAGCCACACCTGTACCTTTTACTCAGTGACCACCCCTATTACTCCCCTGGGGATACACACTTGCACCTTTGTTCTTGATCAACTCTACTCTGGGGATACACCTGTACCTTGTATCATTGACCACCTCTACTACTCCCCTGAGACACACCTGACCTTTGTACCCGTGACCACCCCCATTACCCCTGGGGACACCTGTACCTTGTATCCTTGACTCACCCCACTATCCCCTGAGCTACACCTGTACCATGTACCTGTGACCACCTCTTTCCCCTGGGGATAGACTCCACCTTGTATCTTGACCACCCCTACTCCTGAGCCACACCTGTACCTTGTATCATTGGTCACCCCATTCCCCTGGGGATACACCTGTACCTTGTATCTCACACCCTATTCCCTGGGATACACCTGTACCTTGTATCATTGGTCACCTATTCTGGGATACACCTGTACTCATTGGTCACCCCACCCCCCAGATACACCTGTACCTTGTATTGGTCACCCCTATTCCCCTGGGGATACACCTGTACCTTGTATCATTGGACTCACCCTACTCCTGAGATACACTGTACCTTGTATCATTGGTCACCCCATTCCCTGGGGATACACCTGTACCTTGTATCATTGGTCACCTCACTCCCCCTGGGATACACCTGTACCTTGTATCATTGGTCACCCTCACTCTGGGATAACTGTACTTGATCATTGGTCACCTTACCCCCTGGGGATACACCTGTACCTTGCATCATTGGACAACCCTACTCTGGGATACCTGTACCTTGTATCATTGGTCACCACTACTCTGGGGATACACCTGTACCTTGCATTGGTCACCTTACCTGGGATACACCTGCACCACACACCTACCCCCCTGGGGATACACCTGTACCTTGTATCATTGGCCCCCACTCTGGGGACACCTACCTTGTATCATTGGTCACCCCACTCCCCTGGGGATACACCTGTACTTGCATTGGCCAACCCTATTCTGGGGATACACCTGTACCTTGTATCATTGTCACCTCACTCTGGGGATACACCTGTACCTTGTGTCATTGGTCACCCCACTCCCCCTGGGGATACACCTGTACCTTGCATCACACAACCCCACTCCCCTGGGGATACACCTGTACCTTGTATCATTGATCACCCCTATTCCCCCGGATACACCTACCTTGATCATTGGCTCCCACTCCCTGGGGATACACCTGTACCTTGTATCACTGGTCACCCCACTCTGGGACAACTGTCTTGCATGCCCCACCCCCCAGATACACCTGCACCTTGCATCATTGGTCACCCCTATTCTGGGGATACACTGTCCTTGTATCATTGGTCACCCCTATTCCCCTGGGGATACACCTGTACCTTGTATCATTGGTCACCCCATTCCCTGGGATACACCTGTACCTTGTGATCACACACCCCAATTCCTGGGAATACACCACCTTTGTAATTGGTCACCCCTATTCCTCGGGATACACCTGCACCTTGCATCATTGGTCACCCTCATTCTGGGGACACACTCCACCCCTGTACTCACACACCATTCTGGGGACACACTGCACCTGCACTCACACACCCCACCTGGGGACACACCTGCACCTTGTAATCACACGTCCCTATCCTCGATACACCCATCTTGCACTGTCACCCTACCCCCTGGGGACACCTGTACCTTGTATCACACACCCCACCCCCGACACACCTGTACCTTGCACACACCCCACCTGGGGACACACCCTGCACCACTGGCTCCACCCCACCTGACACACCTGCACCTTGCACACACACCCCACTCTGGGGACACAACTGCACCCTGCACTGGTCCCCATCCTGACAATACTGCACCCCTGATCACTGGCCCCACCCACTGGGACACACCTGCACCTTGCACCACCATCCCCTCATCCTGGACACAACCTGCACCTTGCACCACTGGCCCCACCTGGGACACACCTGCACCCTTGCACTGAGTCACCCCACTCCCTGGGGATACACCTGCACCTTGCATTGGCACCCTATTCCCTGGGGATCACCTGTACCTTGTATCATTGGTCACCCCACTCTGGGGATACACCTGCACCTTGCACACACACCCCCACTCTGGGGATACACCTGTACCCTATCACACACCCTAACCCTGGGGACACACCTGCACCTTGCACTGGTCACCCCATTCCAGAGGCTAACTGCACCTTGCATCACTGGCTCCACCCCACTCTGGGACTACACTGCACCTTGCACTGGTCACCCCACCTGACACCTGCACCTTGCATCATTGGTCACCCTATCTCCCGGGAATACACCTGTACCTTGTATCATTGGTCACCCCTTACCCCTGGGGATACACCTGTACTTGTATCATTATCACCCCTATTCCCTGGGGATACACCTACCTTGTATCATTGGTCACCCCACTCTGGGGAGATACACCTGTACCTTGTATCATTGGTCAACCCTACTCCTGGGATACAACCTGCATTTATCATTGGTCACCCTACTCCCTTGGGATACACTGTACCTTGTATCATTGGTCCCTCTCTCCCTGGGGATACACCTGCACCTTGTATCATTGGCCCACCCCTATTCCCCTGGGGATACACCTGCACTTGCATCATTGTCACCCCATCCTGGGATACACTGTACCTTGATCATTGGTCTTACACTCTGGGATACACCTGACCTGTATCATTGGCTCATTCCCCCTGGGGATACACCTGTACCTTGTATCATTGTCACCTCTACTCCTGGGGATACACTACCTTGCACACACACACCCCACTCTGGGGATACACCTGTACTTGTATCATTGGTCACCCTATTCTGGGGACACACCTGTACCTTGTATCATCATCACCTCACTCTGGGGATACACACCTGTACCTTTGTATCATTGGTCACCCTATTCCCCTGGGGATAATCTGCACTTGCACACACCCCTATTCTGGGATACACTCACCTTGTATCATTGGTCACCTCACCCTGGGATACACACCTGCACCTTGTACTGGTCACCCCACCCCCTGGGGATACAACCTGCACCTTGCATCACACACCCCTATTCCCCTGGGATACACCTACCTTGCATCATTGGTCACCCCTATCTCGGATACACCTGTACCTATCATTATCACCCACTCTGGGGATACACCTGCACCTTGTATCACACACACCCTATTCCCCTGGGGATACCTGTACCTTGTATCATTGGTCACCCCTCACTCTGGGATACACCTGTACCTTGTATCATTGGTCACCCATTCTGGGACATACACCACCTTGTATCATCACACCCCTACCCCCAGATACACCACTTGCACATTCTCTCTGGGGACACACCTGTACCTTGCATCATTGGTCTTCACCCCTGGGATACACCTGTACCTTGCATCATTGGTCACCCCCTACCCCTGGGGATACACCTGCACCTTGTATCATTGGTCACCCCTACCCCTGGGGATACACCCTTGTCATTACCTACTTACCTCACTTCCACCCCTACCTGGGGACACACTGTACCTTGTATCATTGGTCACCCCTATTCTGGGGACACACTGTACCTTGCATCATTGGCTCCCCACTCTGGGGATACACCTGTCCTTGTATCATTGGCACCCTATTCTGGGGATACACCTGTACCTTGTATCATTGGTCACCCCTATTCCCCCTGGGGATACACCTGTACCTTGTATCATTGGTCACCCCACCCTGGGGATACACCTGTACCTTGTATCATTGGTCACCCCTATTCCCCCTGGGGATACACCTGTACCTTGTATCATTGGTCACCCCCTACTCTGGGATACACCTGTACCTGTATCATTGGTCACCCCTATTCTGGGATACACCTGTACCTTGCATCATTGGTCACCCTTATCCCCTGGGATACACCTGTACCTTTTCATTGGCACCTCATTCCCCTGGGGACACACCTGTACCTTGTATCATTGTCCCCTATTCTGGGATACACCTGTACCTTTGTATCATTGGTCACCCTACTCTGGGGATACACCTGTAACCTTGTATCATTGGTCACCCTATTCCCCTGGGATACACCTGTACCTTGTATCATTGGTCACCCTATTCTCAGATACACCTGTACCTTGTATCATTGGTCACCCTACTCCTGGGGATACACCTACCTTGTATCATTGTCACCCCTATTCCCTGGGATACACCTGCCTTTGCATTGGTCATATTCCCCCCTGGGGATACACCTGTACCTTGTATCATTGGTCACCCCCACTCCTGGGGATACACCTGCACCCATCATTGGTCACCCCACTCCCTGGGGACACACCTGTACCTTGCACTGGTCACCCCTCACTCCCCTGGGGACACCTGCACCTTTGCATTGGTCACCCTACTCCCGGGGACACCTGTACCTTGTATCATTGGTCACCCTACTCCTGGGGATACACCTGTACCTTGCATTACTCCCATTCTCGGATACACCTGCACCTTGTAATTGGTCACCCTACTCCTGGGGATACACCCACCTTTGCATTGAGCTCTCTACTCCACCCTGGGGATACACCTGTACCTTGTATCATTGGTCACCCCTACTCCCCTGGGGATACACCTGTACCTTTGTATCATTGGTCACCCCACTCCCCTGGGGATACACCTGTACCTTGCACTCTTGGCTCACCCCACTCCTGGGGGATACACCTGCACCTTTGCATCACGGTCACCCACTCCCCTGGGATACACCTGTACCTTGCATCATTGGTCACCCTACTCCCCAGATACACCTGCACCTTGTATCATTGGTCACCCTATCTCCTGGGGATACACCTGCACCTTGCATCACACCTCACTCCCTGGGGACACCTGCACCTTGTATCACGGCTCACCCCTCACCCCTGGGGATACACCTGCACCTTGTATCATTGGTCACCCACTCCTGGGATACACCTGTACCTGTAATCATTGGTCACCCACTCTGGGGATACACCTGTACCTTGTATCATTGGTCACCCTACTCCCCCTGAGGCAACATTTAATCTCTTATATCTCTACTGTGTGGTATAATGAAGGGTAGGTATATAGTGTGTCCGTCCGTCTGTTCTTACGTCCGTCCTCCCAACATTGTCTTCAGGAGTTCGCCGAATGTGTAAGTGATGGAACTTTGATGTTTTACGGGAACCTTTATGTGATCTTGGTATTACTGAGTATTACTGTGATTTTATAACTTATCCCGGCCCAGTTTTCATATATATATATATATATATATATATATATATATATATATATACATATACATGTATATACAATCAACACTCTGCCAGGATTCGAACCTACCCACGAGCCCATAACTGTGACTATATATATATATATATATATATATATACAGAGACACTACATATACACATGTTTGCAGTGAGTGTCAAGTCATACACTTTCACTGACACCCCAAAGTCATGCTGGTCTTATCAGCAGCCTTTCACCACACCGCTGCACCTCACACAACGTCTCATAGATATTTTTTTTTTTAGTGAATTAGCCCACCTGCAATAATAACCCAATGGTGTTTCGATGTTGTTGAGTCATAGGTTCTGCAGGTTAGGTTAGGGTAGAGACCGCCCAGACCACAGTAATTACAGTCTCTTGTTGAGTGGTGCATGAAACATATAGTAGTAGACTTATCACCACTAACCTTCTACCTACAGGGACACTGCAGATGATCACAGAATGTCCTTGAATTACTACCTGACTCATAATTATGTTCTGTCGGGTATAATAACCCGTCGTGTTGCAGCATTATCACAGGACACTTGCTGACCTTGATGTGTCGTCTCGCTTTAGGAACCCTGTATGGTAGTGCTGACGTTAGGAGTCTGGCGAGGTAACCACACCTGCCTGACACTCCTGCCTGACTCTGCTTGCCCGCCACACCTGCCCGACACACCTACCTGCACACACCTGCCTGACACACCTACCTGACACACCTGCTCGACACACTTACCCGACACACTTGCTCAACATGCTGCCCACACACCTGACCACATACCTGCCTGACACACTTACCTGACACACCTGCCCGCTACACCTGCCTAACACACTTACCTGACACACCTGCCCGCTACACCTGCCTAACACACTTACCTGACACACCTGCCTGCCACACCTGCTCTAACACACCAGTTCGACACACCTCCCACACCTGCCTGACACACCTGCCAACACACACCTGACCCTGCCCCCCCCCACACTCACACACAGCCGGGTCCTCCTCCTCCAGCTTACTGGCCCCACCCTCTCCATTACTGCCAGGTTCCGGCTGCTGCTGCTCCGGGAAGACTGGCATGACCTCCCTCTGACCTCCGCCTCCCCCCTCCTCCTCCCTCCTGCCCTCCTCCCTCCCTGCCCTCCTGCCTCCTGCCCTGTTCCTCCCTGACCTCCTGCCTCCTGCCCTCCTGTCTTCCCTCCCTGCCCTCCTCCCTGCCCTCCTCCCCTGCCCTCCTCCTCCCTGCCCTTCCTCCCCCCTCTCCTCCCTGCCCCTCCCTGCCTCCTGCCCCTCCTTCCTCCCTGCCCTCCCTCCTCCTGCCCCTCCTGTCTTTCCTCCCTGCCCTCCTGCCCTGCCTCCTGCCCCCTCCCCTCCCTGCCCCCTCCTCCCTGCTCCCCTTCTCCCTGCCCTCCTGTCCTCCCCCACCCCCTCCCTGCCCTCCTGCCTCCTGGCCCCTCCTTCCTCCTGCCCTTCCTCCTCCTGCCCCTCCCTCCCTCTCCTGCCCTCCTGCCTTCTTCCCTGCTCCCTCCTCCCTGCCCCTCCTGCTCCCTCCTCCTCCCTGCCCTCCTGCCCTCCTTTCCTCCCTGCCTCCCCTCCCTCCTGCCCTCCTGCTCCCCTCCTGCCTCCTGCCCTCCTGCCCTCCTGCCCTCCTCCTGCTCCTCCTGCCCTCCTCCCTCCTCCTGCCTCCCCCTCCTCCCTCCTGCGCCCTCCTCCCTCCTGCCCCTCCTGTCTTTCCTGCCCTCCTCCTGCCCTCCTGCCCTCCTGCCCTCCTGCCCTCCTGCCCTCCTGCCCTCCTGCCTCCCATCCTGCCCTTCCTCCCAGACTCCCTCCCTCCTGCTCCCTCCCTCCTCCCTCCCTGCCCTCCTCCCGCCCTTCCCCTGCCCTCCTCCCTGCCCTCCTGCCCTCCTCCCTGCCCTTTCACAATGTTATTTCCTGGTTGCTGTGTTTCCATCGTTAACTTTTTTTCATTTTCTTCCTCTTTCTTCCTCCTCCTTTATTTTTCATCTTCCGCCTCCCTGTTTTCTTCCTTCTACTTCTTTCTTTTCCTCCTCCTCTCCTTCCCCTTCTTCCTCCTCCTCCTCCATCTCTTCCTCCTCCTCTTCTCTCCTCCTCCCTCTTCTTCCCCTCCTCCTCCTCCTCCTTCTTCCCCTCCTCCTCCCCCTCCTTCTCCTCCTCCTCCCTCCCTCCTCTCTTCCCTCTCCCTCCCTCTTCCCTCCCCCTCCCCTCCTCCTCTCATCCCACCCCCTCCTCCTCCTCCCTCCTCCTCCACCTCCCTCATCCACCTCCCCATCCACCTCCCTCCCTCCCCCTCCTCCTCATCCACCTCCCTTCTCCTCCCTCTCCCTCCTCCTCCTCCTCCACCCTCCCTATCCACCTCCCTCCCTCATCCACCTCCTCCTCATCCACCTCCTCATCCCCTCCTCCTCCTCCACCTCCTCCACCTCTCCTCCTCATCCACCTCCTCCCTCCTCTCCACCATTCCTTCTCTCCACCTCCCTCATCCAGCCCCTCCTCCTCCTCCTCCACCTCTCATCCACCTCCTCCCTCCCTCCTCCCTCATCCCTCCTTCATCCACCTCCTCCTCCACCTCCTTCTCCCTCCACCTCCTCATCCCTCCTCCCTCCCTCCTCCTCCACCCTCCTCCCTCCCTCATCCACCTCCCCTCCTCCTCCTCCCCCCTCCCCTCCTCCCTCCATTCCTTTCTCCTCCTTCTCTCCACCTCCCCATCCCCTCCTCCCTCCCTCCTCCCTCTTTCCCTCCTCCCCTTTCCCTCCCTCCTCCTTTCTCTCCCTCATCCACCCCCTCCCTCCTCCCTCCCCTCCTCATCCACCTCCCTCATCCACCTCCTCCTCCTCCCACCTCCTCATCCACCTCCTTCTTTCTCCCTCCTCCCCTCCTCCCACCTCCTCATCCACCCTCCTCCTCCTCCACCTCCTCCCTCCACCTCCTCATCCACTTCCCTCCTCCCTCTCCTCCCTCCACCTCCTCATCCACCTCCCTCCTCCTCCCTCCACCTCCTCCTCCCTCATCCACTTCCTCCTCCTCCACCTCCTCCTCCCTCCCCATCCCCCCTCCTCCTCCTCCCTCCACCCTCCCCATCCACCTCCTCCCTCCTCCCTCATCCACCTCCTCCACCCTCCCCATCCACTCCTCCCCTCTCCCCCTCCTCCCTCCCCATCCACACCTCCTCCCTCCTCCTCATCCACCTCCTCCTCCTCCCCTCCCCCTCCTCCCCTCTCCACCCTTTCCTTCTCCCTCTCCACCTCCTCATCCACCTCCTCCTCCTCCCCTCCTCCACCTCCTCATCCACCTCTCCTCCTCCTCCACCTCCTCCCTCCTCCTCCACACCTCCTCCCTCCTCTCATCCACCTCCCTTCCTCCTTCCTTCCCTCCTCCCCCTCCCTCTCCACCCTTTTCCTTCTCTCTCCACCTCCTCCTCCTCCACCTCCTCCTCCTCTCCACTCCCTCCTCCTCCTCCCACCTCCTTCCTCCCCTCCCTCCTCCTCCTCTCCACCTTTCCTCTCCACTCCTCCTCATCCCCCCTCCTCCTCCTCCTCTCCCTCCTCCTCCTCCTCCTGTTGCTATGGAAAACAGTCCATCATATTGTCCTCATTGTATCATTCTCACTCATTGTTCCGCCTATTTTTCACCGTCGATTGTTGTTTTATTGTTATATTTTAAATAACTTGGTCCATATACCTACTTCCTGTTGTTATTATGACAGGCGGGGTGATAGTGTGTCAGGGGGGTGATATTGTGTCGGGGGTGATGGTGTGTCAGGGGGGGTGATGTGTGTCGGGGGGGTGATATTGTCAGGGTGGTGGTGATACGATATGGTCTTATTGTACGTCAAACGGTGTCAGGATTGCATTGTTTATATACTGACATCCTCAAAATTTTAAATTTATATAATGGTTTTAATCTTTATCTGTCTGTCTGTCTGTCTGTCTGTAGTTGCCAAAAATGTGTGGTAGAGACGGGTTGTGGTGCAGGTAGAAGGGCGAGGAGGGAGGGAGGAGGACGTGGCACCTGTCCCTCACCTTGATGTGTAAGTGTTGGTAGGGAGGAATGAAGATGCAAGTGTGTGTGTGTGTGTTAACAGACTGTAAAAGACCTGTTGGTGAGAGAGAGAGAGAGAGAGAGAGAGAGTCATTGGAGTGTCTCATAGCTCACCTGGGACTACCTGTAAGACTTTAAGAGGCAGGTAAGGTGCGCCAAAGGACGTGTGTCAGCCTGACTTGATGCCGGACAAGAGACAGACTGGTGATGGGAGTGGTGGTGAGAATCGGCTTTACATTAATAGTACTTCACCTTAAGCTTAATATTGGTGGTGAAAATGACAGGTGTAAATGGGTAATGATTTATCAATCTCTTTTAACCTTAATGTATGGGAAGGAACATGACGCGAAAAATGCATTAGACTTTACTGTAAGTATTGATTGAGGGTAAGATACTGTACATAGTGATGATATATTAATACATTCTGGGAAAATATACTTGGGCATGTGGATGAGATCTTGATGCTGTGTAAACAAGACTGTTATAGTGGACAAGAAGAATGGGTTGTAGTTGTTATGATGAGTGTCTTGTTATAGTTGTTACAAGTGATCGTGGGCCCTTCGTGCCCCGTGAAAGTTTGAACGCTCGTGCTTGGCTAGCACGCAACCGCTGTCCGGCTGACAGTGTAAGGCGACATCGTTTTCCAGCGTAAATAAAATGGTTAATTAATGCCTTCCTAAAGAAACCTTCGACATGGGACCAGGTTTGTCCCACTCTACAATTTTTTTGCAATTTTTCCACCAAGTTTGATGAAAAACGATTGTGCCTTTTCAGCTGCCCAGAACAGACAGACGGTTATTCCTATAGTATATTAGATAATGAGGTACATGTCTTAGTTGTTATAATGAGTGACTTGTTATAGCTCTTGTAATGAGAATAGTAAGTTTTGTCAGATCAAACCAAGCCAGTATAAAAACATACATGCCAGTATATTTAAGGTTATTGCTTGTAAAATGTGAGATGCATTATTGCCCCAGGGGCTATAGTAGATACTGCACATGATATTAACTGTTAATATATATTCATAGGGGAATTTTCTAAATGCCAATTCTAAGTACAGCTATTTATTAGTTAACTGAATGACATGGACACATTAATAAATCATTATATCGAAGTTACTAGACAATGATTTTTGGACACAAACATGAAATGGATACACTTCCTACCGTAAGTAACTCACCCTGCGGACCGCTCTGACAATGACTCACGTGTGACCTGAGGGAGGCACAGCGACTGGGGAATGTCTGCAGGTGCTGTGGGACTCTGTCTCCTGTGGGGGAGACTGCTAGCTGGGGAGGGAAGTCTCCCTTCCGACCTTGACTAGTGACGAGCGTGACCCCTGTCTTCTTCTGTGTTCTGTCTCTGCCTGTGAGTCTGTCTGACTATGGGAAGGAGCTGTCGGCCCCTTCCCTTTTAAAATAATAATGCCTGTGGAAGGAGCTGAAGGCCTCTTATATTAGCGGAGACAAGCCGGAAGATGACCTCTCTTAATTAACACTAAACTGGGTAGGTCTGGACAGCTGTGTTTTCCCAAGTGTGTGTTGCTAGCTAGGGGGTAGTATCTCAAGTTAACGCGGTCATGATCGTGTGGCGGTGAGAATTCTGGTTCCCTTTTAATCTCACTTTAATTACGAAGGGTGGGTCAACTTATGAGGGTGTACACACCTGCGCTTCCGGTCACTGCTATATGTGCTGTTCTGGGCTGTAAGCTATGGTCTGATAAACAATCACTACATGAGTGACTTGTTATAACTGTTATAATGAGTGACTTGTTATAACTGTTATAATGAGTGACTTGTTATAACTGTTATAATGAGTGACTTGTTATAACTGTTATAATGAGTGACTTGTTATAGTTGTTGGTGTCATATTAAATACTTGTTATGGTCATGAGTGAGAATCCCAGTGTGAAGAGAAACAATGTTGAGATGAGGACTTAAAAGTTGCTTAATATACAGCAGAGTCAATGGTGGTACAAGACTGTATAACATATAGCCCTGTGAAGGAGGGTGGGGGTACAGGGCAGTGTGTTGGGGGCGGGGGATGGGTGGTCTTCTCTGGTGTAACGGGAGAGGGTACTGTACATCCTCACCTATTTGTCATATGACTTTTTAACTGTTCGGACACCAGAAGAACCATATACAGCACATCCCCACCATACTATACTCGGCTACTCTCTACCCTACACCACTTAATACCCGGGTGTAGATACTATAGTGTACCCTGGAGTATAGGTTATAAGCTGGAATGAGCTCCGGGTATCATCTTTAATTGGCTATATAAGCTCTAGGGTATATAAAATCTACCCCTGGGTATAAATTAAACATCTGGATGCGTCAGAACTCCATAATGGCGTCAAAGTAAATCCCTATGAAACTCAGACAAATATTATATATACAAGATCTTCGCCTTCAGGTGTTAGGTGGTACTAGGCTCAGATTGCTAGCCGCTGTGGGTTAATTCGTATATGTTTCCAGAGCGGGAGGAGGAGACGTTGGCGTGGAGTAGCTGGGAGCCTGAGTGGGACGGTCAGTCGAGGCCTCACACAATAATGGAACTGGTGGAGTGGAAAGAGAATTAGTGGATAGACTGCTTGGTGGGAGGGTGGTTTTGTCAGGTGGGATGTGGAATAAAAAAAATGTATTGAGGTAAGTGAAGAATTCGACACATGATATCTAGGTTAGTAAACACCAGCTGTGCCAACAAATTAAGAAGGATCTCTAGTAATGGTTAGAACATAACAACATAAGAAAATAAGGAGTCTGCAATAGGCCGGTTGGCCTGTGCATGGCAGCTCCTGTCGAGAGTTACAACCACTCTCTATCATCCATGAATCTATCTAGCCTCCTTTTGAAACTTTCCAGAGTTCCAGCACTTACTACAAAGTTGCTAAGCTTGTTCCACTCGTCCACCACCCTATTTGTGAACCAGTTTCTTCCTATCTCCCTCCTAAACCTAAACTTATCCAACTTAAAACCGTTGCTCCGAGTCCTATCCTATTCGGATATTATAAGAACTTTATCTATATCCCCTTTATTGATTCCTTTCACCCACTTAAATACTTCTATCATATCTCCCAGCACTCTTCGTCTTTCTAGGGAATGCAAGTTAAGTTTCTTTAACCTATCCTGATATGGAAGGTTTCGAAGTCCCGGAATCATTTTCGACTTGTGAAAGAGACCTAGGGGTACTTGTAAGACCGTACCTACGGCCTAGAAAACAGTGCGTTAATGTTCGAAATAATGCAAACAGAGTATTGGGTTTTATATCTAGAAGTGTAAGTAATAAGAGTGTGGAGGTCTTATTGCAACTATATCTTGCGCTAGTCAGGCCGCACCTCGATTATGCGGTTCAGTTCTGGTGCCCTTATTATAGAATGGATATCAATTCACTAGAGTCGGTGCAGCGAAGAATGTCCAAAATGATTCCGGGACTTAGAAACCTTCCATATCAGGATAGGTTAAAGAAACTTAACTTGCATTCCCTAGAAAGACGAGGAGTGCGGGGAGATATGATAGAAGTATTCAAGTGGGTGAAAGGAATCAATAAAGGGATATAGATAAAGTTCTTACTCATATCCAGTGGAGATGGGACTTGAGCAACAGTTTGAGTTGGAGGTAAGTTTAGTTTAAGGGGAGATAGGGAAAGAGAGCCAGCCACAAATGGGGTGGTGGACGAGTGGAACAAGCTTAGCAACTTTGTAGTAAGTGCGGGAACTCTGGAAAGTTTCAAAAGGAGGCTAAATAGATTCATGGATGATAGAGAGTGGTAGTAACTCTCGACAGGAGCTGCCATGCACAGGCCAACCGGCCTATTGCAGACTCCTTATGTTCTTAGTCTCTTTCACAAGTCGACTTCTCTAGGTTGATGTTGTTAAGGCTGTATGCATTATAAGTATTTGTTCTTCCAATATTAAGTACGCTGCACTTGCTGGTGTTGAATTTCATTTGCCATTTTTCAGACCACCCCTGCAGTTTATTTAGATCCTCCTGTAATGCATTTGCATCCTGCCCTGAATTAATTTGCCGCCCTATTTTGGTGTCATCCACAAACTTGCTTATGTCACTGCTGATCCCAGTATCTAAATCGTTTATGTAGATTATGAACAAGAGTGGGCCTAGTACTGACCCTGGGGAACCCCACTGAATTTGGTCCCACTCGTTTAACCCATCTACATGACCCTCTGGGTTCTATCAGTGACCATGATTTTATCAATTTAAAAAACTTTCCCCTCGATACCGCAGGCCTTAATTTTTCTCCGAGAAGCCTCTGATGCGGTACTCTGTCCAAATGCTTTGCTAAAGTCTAAGTAAAATAACGCGTCGTAATTTTCGTCATTATCTACTACCTCGAAGACTTTCTAAAAAACGTCAGCAGATTTGTTAGACAGATTTTTCCTTTGTAAACCCATGTTTGCGATGTAGATTAATTTTGCTTTTTCTCTAGATGCGATCGAATTAACATCTTACTTATAATTGATTCAAGAAATTTCCCCACTACTGACGTCAAACTGATCGGCTGGTAATTTGACGCTGATGCTCTGTCTCCCTTTTTTAATATGGGTACTACATTTGCCTGTTTCCACAAGTCTGGCACAACTCCCGTGTCTAATGATTTTGTAAATAAATCTACAAGGGGTCCGCTAATCTGTTCCCCACACTCTTTCAAGACCCGAGGGAAAATTTCATCTGGCCCTGGGGATTTTGTTTTCTTTAGTTTATTTATCCTCTTAAGAACATCCTCTTTTCTGATAGTGATATTCTTTAATTTCTCTTCTTCCTTTCCCCTAAATATCAGTTCCATCTCTGGAATTTCCTTGCAAATTTCTTCTGTGAAAACTGATAAGAAGTAGTTGTTCAATGCTTTGCTTATTTCTTCACTGCCATTTATCACTTCTCCCCTCCCTGACTTTAAAGGCCCAACTTTGTCCTTGACTTTTGTTCTATATACCTGGAAAAATCCCTTGGGATTCGCCTTGGATTCTCTTGCTATTTTGACTTCATAGTCTCTCTTTGCTTTCTTTACATTTTTCTTAACATTCCTAGATAGTTCATTATACCTATTTCTGAGCTGCTCCTCCCCTCCCTTTAATTTCTTATAAATTCCTTTCTTTATTCCTATGTCATGTTTTAAGTTTTCTGGTCATCCACCTTGGCTCATTCTTATTTGACCTAATTTTTCTGTATGGTATATTTTGTTCTTGTGCTTTATGTAGTATACTAGTGAATATATTATAATCATGATCAATTGTTGTGTCATCTATGACCTCACCCCTTCCTACTGGGGACTGACGTGACTGTTGTCAGGTCACCTCACCTAGGAACCTTCTTAATCCCTGATAATCCGCCAACCGAAAGTTTGGGACTCTTACCATATTGTCATTGTTTTTTGTTTCCCAATTTAGGGTGAACCTGATTTCTCTGTGATCAATGTTACCTAGTTCTTCCCCTACTGTGATATCTCTGATAATATTTTCTTTATTTGTTAATACTAGGTCTAATATATTGTCACCTCTAGTAGGTTCTGTAATTAGTTGTTTCAAAAAATTGTCCTGTACTGCGTCTAGGAAGTCTTCAGATTCATAGTCACCTACAATGTTGTCCCAGTCAATATTTCTGAAGTTGAAATCCCCCATAATGCACAGGTTGTTATATTTTGCTGCCCTACTCATTTCCTGCCATATAGGCTGAGCTGCTTCTTTGCCCAGACTTGGGGGCCTGTAAATCACTCCCATAATTAGTTTTTCTCTTCCTTCCGTGATTTCTACCCATACAGACTCGGTTCCTATTTCACCCTTTATTGAATTATTAATACAACATTTTAATGTATCCTTGACGAAGAGTGCGACCCCTCCCCCCTTCCTACCTTCCCTGTCCTTGTGAAAAAGGTTGTACCCTTCTATGTGGTACTCTGATAAAAAAAATTTTGCTCGCCAGATTCATCCAAGTTTCGGTGATTGCTATGACGTCTACATTCTCGGTACATACAACCGCTCTCAGCAAGTCTATTTTATTTCTAACGCTCCTACTGTTTGTATAGTATACATTTAAACCTACCCTTCCCTGGTCCTGTTTTACCCCTTGTCCTGAGTAACTAATTTTACTTCCCAGGACCTGCTTGTTTTTTGACTCCCACTTTCCCCGACCTCTCTCTACTGGCGAAACCCCCCCTTTGGAGTGACAATTTCACGCTCCAGGGATGCAGACAACGTCTTTACCCCCGCACGAGACAAGTGTACTCCGTCACGACTGTACAGGTAGTCGTTGCCATAGAATCGTTGCCAGCTATCAATGAATGCCCAACCATTGTTTGCACAATGTTTTTCCAGTCGGCAATTTATAGCAATTGCCCTGGACAGCCATTCACGACCAACCCCTCTTCTAGGCAAGACACCACATACTATCGGGATCCCTCCCCTATCTCTAATCTTCCCCAGCGCCTCCCTATACCTCTTGAAAAGTTCCTCACTCCTAACCTTACCTATGTCGTTTCCTCCCACACTAAGACACACTACTGGATTGGTACCCTCCCCTGACAAAACCCTGTCTAACCTCTCAGCTACTTGCCCTATCCCAGCCCCAGGAAAACACACCCTAGTCCTACGTTTCCTATCTCTTGTGCAAAAAGTCCTATCTAAAAACCTCACCTGGCTTATGTCATGTCATCGCGTGTTGAAACAAAGGAGCCGTTAGATTACCTCCTATTGACTTCATCCCGCAATAGATACACTTAACTAGACACTCATTCATGACATATTACCATTAGTAAGTCAAGTATGTTTTTCTCTTGTAAATTGAGGGTCTTTTATTCCTCAGGGCTTTAAGGCGGAGAGTTGTGGTCGAGAAGAATTAATTTTACGTGTGTTTTTATAAATGTATAACGAGTACAATTCAGTATAGATCTTCTATAATAAGCTTCATGTTTATGTGATCCTGGACACAGTGAAGGCGGCCGGGGTGTCGATGGTATTTATTTTATTTTATTTTTTCATTCCACTTATGATTTTGTAAAACATCGCATTTCACCAACTTGTAAGAATCCGCATTTCACAAATTAATTAGGATCCACATTTCACGAACTCTTAAGAATCGGCATTTCACGGACTTCTAAGAATTCGTATTTCACCAACTTATAAAAATCTGCATTTCACGCCACCAATCTGTAAGACCCCAGATGCTAATACCCCATCTCCTTTCCTCTTGGCCTTGTAATAACCACAACACACTCAAGGACAGAATCTATTGTTAACTAGATTACCTGATAGCCAGAAGGGGGAGAAATATATATACTGCATTACTTCAACCACGGCATCGAGCACACAGGATACGTCTGCTTTAAAATTACAATAGTGATCCTTAATAACCGTGAGACTGTCGTAGTTTTGTGTATGTCTGTGTATAATGTTTTGGTATTTAGTGTGTGTGTGTGTGTGTGTGTGTGTATGTGTGTGTGTGTGTGTGTCCATAATCTCCACTACACAGAGTATTGAGCCGTTTGGCCTCGTCCTAATATTACCTTAGTACACTTAACCCAACCTAACCTTACCAAGTCTATTTGAACGTAATCTAACCATAAGCTCACCCTATTGCATCCTATCATAAACGCCGAGGGGCAACCTGTATTGTTAATGTATGACCTGACCTGACCTGACCTGACCTGCCCCTACTCTTCATGTCCATATATTGATTTACTACTTATTGAAGTGGATTAGGGTGTATGAGGGAGGGGTGAGAGGGTGTGTAGGGAGGGGTGAGAGGGTGTGTAGGGAGGGGTGAGAGGGTGTGTAAGGAGGGGTGAGGGGTGGGGGGAGGGGTGGGAGGTGGGGGAGGGGGGAGAGGTGTAGGGAGGGGGAGAGGGTGGGGAGGTAAGAGGGTGTGTAGGGGAGGGGTGATAGGGGTGTAGGGGAGGGGTAGAGGTGGGGAGGGGTGGAGGAGGTGTAGGGGAGGGGTGAGAGGGGTGTGTAGGGAGGGGTATAGGGTGTGTAGGGGAGGTGAGAGGGTGTAGGGGAGGGGTGAGGGGTGTGTAGGGAGGGGTGAGAGGGGGTAGGGGAGGGGTGAGTAGGGGTGTAGGGGAGGGGTGGGAGAGGGTGGGAGGGGTGTGAGAGGTATAGGAGGGTGAGAGGTGTAGGAGGAGGATAGGTGTGGTGAGGGGAAGATAGGGTGTGTAGAGGTGGGGAGGGGAGGGGGAGAGGGGTGTGTAGGGAGGTGTGGGTGTAGGGGAGGTGAGATGGTGTGTAGGGGAGGAGGGATAGGGTGTAGGAGGGATAGGTGTAGGAGGTGATAGGGTGTAGGGAGGGGTGAGAGGGTGTAGGGGAGGGTGAGAGGGTTGTAGGGAGGGGTGAGAGGGTGTGTAGGGAGGGGTGAGACGGTGTGTAGGGAGTGATGATAGGGTGTGTAGGGAGGGGTGAGAGGGATGTGTGGGGAGGGGTGAGAGGGATGTGTGGGAGAAAAGTATATTATCATAAAAAAAAACATTTGGTTACAGGGAATTCATCATACAATTCCTTATTATAATGTGTCACCACCACCATCACTTTCACCACCATCACTTTCACCATCATCACCACCACCATCATCACATTCACCACCACCACCATCATCATCATCATCATCCAGGTAAGGGCGCTCGTCATTAATAATTGCCTTCACCCCTCAGATTGTCTCCCCTCCCCGGTCAGAATAGTGACTTCCCCTCCATCTTACCCCTCCCCCTCCCACCCCCTCCCTCCTACCCTCCCTCCAACCCTACTCCCCCTCACCGCTCCATTGATCCCATTACATCCACCTGCCATTAGGCCATCAGGTGGTGGTAAGGGTGAAGCGGGTGTAGGCTGGGGTGGAGTCTTCGCCCCAACACACCGCTCGTGTACGTGTGAGTAGGAAGGATGTGGCTTATGCATTATCGGCGCTTGTGTTCTCCTCGTCTCTTCCTCCACCTCCTCCTCTCTTCCTCCACCTCCTCGTCTCTTCCTCCTCCTCCTCGTCTCTTCCTCCTCTCCCTCCTCCTCCCCTCGGGTCTCTCTTCCTCCCTCCTCCCTCCTCCTCCTCCCTTCCCTCCTTCCTCCCTCCTCCTCCTCCCCTTCTCCCTTCCTCCCCCCTTCCTCCCTCCTTCTTCCTTTCCTGAGACGCCCCTGCACCTGCTGTTGGATCGAAAGAGGACGAGAGTAAGGCAGAGGCAGGTCACAGTCAGAGTGCATGACAGGCAGAGGTAAACCATGACAATCAGAGGTAGATCAGGGCAGACAGAGGCAGGTCGTGGCAGGCAGAGGCAGGTCGTGACAGGCAGAGGTAAACCATGACAATCAGAGGTAGATCAGGGCAGGCAGAGGCAGGTCGTGGCAGGCAGAGGCAGGTCGTGACAGGCAGAGGTAGGCCATGACAATCGGAGGTAGATCAGGGCAAGCAAAGGTAGGTCGTGACTGTCAGAGGCAGGTCAAAGCAGGCAGAGGCGGGTAGTAACAGGTACAAGGTAGAATTCATATGCATAACTGGAGTAGATTTTTATCTATATATCAGGGAATTGATACTGACGTCCATAGAAGTCACATAATGGCGGCTGTTTATATTACGTTGTGCCGTATCTTAATGTCCGGGGAAGGGCGTGAGGGGGAGCCACTATTTCCTAAATGGATTGGCTCTTTATATTGCATGAGTCTGGACGGAGTAACGCATCAAGCTTCTACCCTTCCTCCTTCCCTTTACTCCTCCCTCCCTCCTTCCCCCATCTTCCCTCCTCTCTCCCGTCCTTCCTTCCTTCCCTCCCTCCCCCTCCTCCCTCCTTCCCTCCTTCCACCTCCCTCCCCCCACCTCCCTCCTCTCTCCCTCACTTCCCTGAATTATGATTATTTGATGACCGAGGATAATACTTAGTGCAGCTGATGTGATTATGTCGAGCTACCTGGTCTGATCCTTCCCCCCCCCCTCCCCCCCCACATCACACACACACACACACACCGAGCAGTACACTTAAGGACAGACACCTGCAATAAGTCACTCCCTCACACCAAACTTCACACCGTCATCCTACATGTGTGTGTGTTTGCTAGGTGGTGGGGGGCGGGGGAGGGTACTGTGTCTGTGTGAGGCAGGTGTGGGTGGGGGGAGGGGGGTCCTGTGTCTGTGTGAGGCAGGTGAGGTCGTGGAGGTTTATGGGTCGTCAGCGAGCACACAGGTGAAACAGTCGCCTCTTATATTCAACAAGAGTCAGAGGTTATACATAAAGCTACACCTGAGAATAAAACATCCCTCACTCACGAAATATTTTAAGTCAGATCAGGAAAGGCAGACATTGGAATAATTAAATATAACCCCGAATTATAGGCAATATTTATGGTGGTGTTTTGTACAAGAGGAGTTACTGAACATATTATAGAGTGGATATCGCTTTGACATGAATAAATCACCTTCTTAACCAGCCAGCTAGTCACTCAAGACGCCATTCTTTTGTCTGAGGATTGGTGACCACAGCCCACCTCGCCAAGCTTCTCGGGACTGTCTTTATCAATCATGTTCACGTCTTTTTTTTTTATTGATCCACCCCCCCCCTCACCCCCCCATTGGTTTCGCCCTCCCCCTGGCTCCCCCTTTACCCCCTCCCCAGTAATACATCCACCATTAACACATTACGTCGTCCCCTGTGAGAAAAGGTTCCAGAAAGAAAGATCATTTACCAGATGTTATTAGTTATTTTCTTTATGGTGGTTGTGTAGTTTTTTTTCCTTACCTTCTCATTCCCCACTCACCATCAATTCTTCCCCTCGTCATCACATTTTTTCCCTTATCACATTTTTTTTCTCTCACCATCACATTTTTCCCCCACCATCACATCCCCCACCATCACATTTCCCCCACCATCACATTCCCCCCACCATCACATTCCCCCCTCACCATCAATTCTTCCCCTCACTATCAATTTCCCCTCACCATCAATTATTTATTCCCCTCACCATCACATAAGGGGATACAGTCAATCAAACTAACTACCCCGTGACGTATGTAATAATTCAAGAAGACAAGTATCGTAAGTGTGGGAACTAGATACTTGTGGATATCGTCTCTATTGTATATTACTCAACCCCACTTAATACTTTCCAGCGATACATGTGTTAGAATGTAAACAAACTATATATAGGTAATGTTCTCGGGTTACCTATAGATCCGGGTTTGTCTTAGTTAACACAGTGTAAGTCACGGGGTGCAGTAAGTTAGTGTGTACACCCTTGTTGACTGTGTGAGTATTATTAACCGTAAACAAACTCGAAATAATAGCTTTGATTTCTTTTTCCAATCTTTTCTATTTCCAATCTTGTTTTTTGCTTCCATTCTTTTTTTCTTTTTGTTCAATCTTTTCTTTGTTTTAATTTTTTTCAAATATTTTATGTTGCCAATCTTTTTTTGTTTCCAATCTTTTTTTGTTTCCAATCTATTTTGTTTCCAATCTTTTTTGTTTCCAATCTTTTTTGTTTCCAATCTTTTTTGTTTCCAATCTTTTTTGTTTCCAATCTTTTTTCTCCACAAGTCGTGTTAGAACAGGTGTGTGTCCTTAGGTTACCTGTAATAATGACTTCATTCTTCAGGTCATAGGTCTTGAGGCAATTATGTTTAAGTAATATAGTAACAGTCATTACTTGTGATTATATGTTGTCATGTTGATATAGCAGAAGGTAGAGCTGTCCTTATGGTTAATTCTGAAGTAATAAGGAACTCAACGGGGAGGTGGGGGGGAGGGGCAGACGGGATAATAATGTATATTTATCTTGTTATTTTTTCTTTAGTACTAGATGGGGGAGAGGAGGGTGAGGGGGAAGTTCCACGAAGATTATCCAGCAAATATGATGAAATTTTGGAATTTATTCTTGTTTTATTGGTTATTTCAGCCAGCAAGTAATTTTATATAGTTTTACAATGGGAAAAAATTAACGTAGGAACCCTTTGAGAATCGTCGACCAGTTAGTTGTCAGGTTTCACTGTCGCAGGTGACGAAAAAGTACAATATCGCAAGTCCCACACCCTAGATGCTAGACACATGTGGTACAGGCTCCTGGTAACCTCCCTGGTCGTGGTACAGGTTCCTTGTACCCTCTCTGGTCGTGGTACAGACTCTTGGTACCCTCCTTGGTCGTGGTACAGGCTCCTTGTACCCTCTCTGGTCGTGGTACAAACTCTTGGTACCCTCCTTGGTCGTGGTACAGGCTCCTTGTACCCTCTCTGGTCGTGGTACAGACTCTTGGTACCCTCCTTGGTCGTGGTACAAGCTCCTGGTACCCTCCCTGGTCGTGGTACAGACTCTTGGTACCCTCCTTGGTCGTGGTACAGACTCTTGCTACCCTCTCTGGCCGAGGTATAGGCTCCTGGTACCCTCTCTGGCCGAGGTACAGGCTCCTGGTACCCTCCCTGACTGTGTGTGTGTTTACAGGGACCCTCTAGGAGTTTACACACTTAAAACGTCGATCGATATAAACGCTATCATTTTCTACACAACCTCTATTTCTTACCAAGTCTTCAGTGATATTCTCCTATGACGCACAAAGGGAATAAAATATACAATACATTCCTTACAAACCCACCAATAACTTAAGTCGCAACTACCTCGGTGGGGGAAGACAGGTGTGTGAAGCAAACGACTTGAGCTCAGACCTGTGTTTGGACGTGCAACTTCCTCAAGGGGACTTTGTAAATATTCATGACACTGGAGGGTGGTGGCGGTAGCGTCGTCAGTAGTGATAACTGTGCGTGTAAATTACAGTGACGTAGGGAGAGGGAGGTCCATCATGTGACAGTAATGGAGGGTGAGGTGAGTGGTCAAGTGGAAGGGACGGGCTAGCACATTAATTCAGCTCCCCCTCCCTCCCTCCGCTCCCTCCCTTAACTCCTTCTCTCCCTCACATACACACACGCGCCTGACACACCTCAGTCATTACGCTATTTGCTAGTGTTATGTGTTGGTGTCTCCCCTTCCCCTGCCCTCCCCACTCACACACATTTCATATACCTGATAAATTACGGTATATGTTTATGCTATGTACACGTGCTTCTCTTCTCCTACTGTGTGCTTAGACACACACACACACACACACACACACACACACACACACACACACCTCAAGAATAAAAAATTACAGAAGTCCAAGATTGCCTGGCCGCTTACGTCTTTTTGGCTGAGTTTCTGAAACCTTAAACATTCTGAAGATAGAGGCTAAAATAGTAAAGACATTGCATTAAATTGACTAAAACTACGTACAGTAACTTGGCTCTATATAAACCTAACCTATCCTAACTATTAAGAGTGGGGGGCTAGTGCTATTGGGCCCCAGTCTTAATGGGTCTAATGCTAATGGATTCCAATGCTTACCATCATGTGTCCCGATATGACTGGGGCCCATTTTCAATCTTGAATGAGTGCAGTGCTGGTATCTGAATCTCCGGTCAGGTTGGGAACGGAACCAATAGTAACTCGACTTTAACACGATAACCTGAAACTGGATTCTCATAGGTTCTTACATTAGTGTTTTTTTTCTTATAAGTAGTAATATATAAATGCATCTAACTGGCTGATAAACACCCTAATATACAACAGGGACAATGAGTTACTGTACGTTGTAATGTTTACCTTAATCCAGCGTAGAGCAAGAGGAGAGTGTTTTAGTGATGGTAGAGTGTTTGGCTGATGTATCCTGTGTAGGGAGATGTCAGGTGAGGAGCCAACACGGTGACACATTAGCAATATTCTTATAGTCAAGTTTTTCAAAATGGTCGCCATGTAAGTTTTATATTTTTCTTGTATCTTTGTTCAATATGGTTGTGTAGTAAGTCATCAGGAGTTGTTGGTATATATTATAAAACACAACTCATGTTATATTGATCCTTGTGTTACTATACTGGCGAGAAAGATTAATATTGTATGTACAAGAGAATCCAAAATGGCCGCCAACATGTCGCCAAATAATATGAGGAACTTTGAGTGTGGAGATATTCTGGAATGATAACAACTCACTCTTCTATGCCCTGATGCCAACAGAAGCCTAATTATAATTGTGATCTGCTTTAATGATAGAAGGTGGCTGCCAGAGAGAGACATGACCTCATACTATCGTAACAAGTGATGGTGACATGAATATAGTGTTGTAAATGGGGTTCTGGTGACCGCTGATTGATAACAACAGTAAATTCAGGTGAGTGATATCCTAGACTGTCATCATATGTTTGGGTGAACAACAACAACAAACAGTAAGGCAACTTGATCAAGGATAGCCGAGAAAGCTGTCAGATGGCTATTTCCTGGAGGGTCCTTTGATTAGGCTTGGTCTCTCTAATCAGTAATAGTATATCTACAGGAGTAATATATACTGCACAGGGTGATTCAGCAAAGAGTACATTAAATTGGTGGGTGATATCCTCGGATAATTCTAAACCACAATGTCTCTATGGTAAAATGATTCTGCATAGTTATCATGTTACAATACATTTAAGATGTTGTATAATGAGAGTGAATTTGGTGTGAAACTCTCTCCCCCTGTAACTGCCTTTATCTCATTCGGTCGTACACGGTCCGTCTCACAGCACCTGTCAGTCATCTGTATCACGCTATACTGCTGTACATAAGACATCTGTGAATAAATGATTACAAAAACCTAGGGGGGTTTCACATCAAATTCACTCTCATTAATACAACATCTTAAATGTATTGTAACATGGAAGCTATGCAGAATCATTTTACCATAGAGACATTGTGGTTTAGAATTATCCGAGGATATCATCCAACAATTTCATGTACTCTTTACTCAATCGCCCTGTATATATATATTTTTTTAATTCTACATTGCGCTTGGACTATCCGAGGCCGGCAGATCACTTCAACAATACAACATTCTGTGGTTAATTGTATAGAAACTCGCTCTTTTCTCTCGCTGTAGCGTCATCTGTTATGTATTTTTTTAGTTTTAACTTCGAATTGGTCAGGAACTTGTTCCAGTCTGTTGTAGCGCCCTGCCAGTTCATATTCCTAATCCTGACAAAGTTTGTTGTTAGATACTCGGAACACAGTCCATTCCTGGAAGCGTGATTCAACCTTAGTTGCTTCACTCTGTCCGCCACACTTAACCTGTTCAGTGGCTGGAGGACTTCATGACCAACGTGATCTCTTGCTTTCATGTTAAGATAAACTTCACCACCTTGTTTTGGATAATTTGTAGCTTGGATTTTAGCTTCTGTGTTAAGGCAGAGTACCACCATGAGCAGGAATAGTCCAAGTGACATTGTATGATCACCACACAAAGACTCACTCCTCCGGGTATATCACCTGAGGCATTTAACACTTCCATAAAGAAACGCAAAAAAAATATATATTTATATATATATATATATATATATATATATATATATATATATATATATATATATATATATATATATATATATATATATATATATATATATATATATATATGAGAAAACTGATAACAATAATGATGACACTATTAACAAACATTATTATTATTCATCACAACACAACCTACGAAAATCTGCACCACTACAACACCATCTATTCGTAACAACATTTGTAACGCTGTGTCCTATCTTCACCCGTCTACTGTAAACACAACTAACAGTAAAAAGTGTGTGTGTGTGTGTGTGTGTGTGTGTGTGTGTGTGTGTGTGTGTGTGTGTGTGTGTGTGTAATAATAATAATAATAATAATAATTAACTGTTTATTGAAAAACTTCTGCAGCCCGAAGGCTGAAAATATACATTGGACATAAATGACTTATTACATACATTGGTGGTTTAACAAAAGCCTTCATTAGAGAAAGGTAAAGGAACATACAGTGAACATACAGATTAATGTAGGTGTTGAACAGCAAACTCGTAGTGTAGTAACTCCCTCCCAGATGGTGTTAGGAGGAACTCACGTGGTGTAGTAGTTCCCTCAGATGGTGTTATGAGGGACCTGGCGTGGTGTAGTAATTCCCTCGCTGATGGTGTTATGAGGGGCCTCACGTGGTGTAGTAATTCCCTCACAGATGGTGTTATGAGGGACCTCACGTGGTTTAGTAATTACCTCACAGATGGTGTTATGAGGGACCTCACGTAGTGTAGTAATTACCTCACAGATGGTGTTATGAGGGGCATCACGTGGTGTAGTAACTCCCTCACAGATGGTGTTATGAGGGACATCACGTGGTGTAGTAATTCCCTCACAGATGGTGTTATGAGGGGCCTGACGTGGTGTAGTAATTCCCTCACAGATGGTGTTATGAGGAACCTCACGTGGTGTAGTAATTCCCTCACAGATGGTGTGATGAGGGACTTGACGTGGTGTAGTAATTCCCTCACATTTGGTGTTATGAGGGACATGTGGTGTAGTAATTCCCTCACAGATGGTGTTATATGAGTGAGGTTTGGTCCCATGCCTTCCTATCGTAGACGAATTAACACATCGGTGGTTGTTGTTGGGTCTCGCGGGGGCCGTTATCACTGGGTACCTGGGACCTCACTGTGTGAAGGTTAACTTGGGTGCGACTGTTACTGTTGAGTTGTTCTCACTGACTTAAGCACTGTTCACCACTGTTCACCTCGGTTTAACACTGGTTCCGTTCCTTTCCTAAATGAAATTGTAACTTCTGGCGAGAACTTGTTGATATTCCGGTGGGGAGGAGGGTTCAGGGGAGGGGGTTGGTATGGGCCAACTTAACAGTTGACCTGGCTGCTCCGAGAGGAGCGCCAGGTACGTCTTGACCCTTCGGTGGTCAAGGATGTGTGTGTGTGTGTGTGTGTGTGTGATAATTAACGGTTTATTGAGAAAGATCTGCAGCCCCAAGGCTAAATATATACATTAAGACAAAAATGACTTATTACATACAAAGACATGGGGTGGGTGGGTGGGTCGTTTAACAAAAGCCTTCATTACTGAAAGGAGAAGGAACATGAATTAAACAAACTAATTATTATAATTTGCAGCTGATGGTCCGGGCTGGTATCTTGCCATACTGTGTGAGGTCACCTGGCCTCGTGGTTCAGTAACTCGTCCGTAGGTGTTGATATGAAGGCCCTCACGGGGTCATGGAGACACCGAGTGGTGTGTGTGTTGAGGGAGAACAGTCACCAGTCATACATTATGTTCTACAAGTTGGAATATTGACAGGATAGGAATGTTCCCTTCTACATGTTCTCGTGTGTGGGGATAGTGAGCGTTGTCTTGTGTACACCCGGCAGGACAGTGGCTGTGGTAGTGTCTATATGGAGAACTGACAGCAGGGACATGACTCGGGTAATGTAAGGTGCTGGAGGTAAGGTGGAACGCTTAGTCATCACTTATGTTATGTGTGTAGTGCTGATGGTTACTGTCCAGGTGGTGCTGATGGTTACTGTCTAGGTGATGCTGATGGTTACTGTCTAGGTGATGCTGATGGTTACTGTCCAGGTGGTGCTGATGGTTGTTGTCCAGGTGGTGCTGATGGTTGTTGTCCAGGTGGTGTAGGCAGGTGGTTGTCCCCAGGTGGTGTAGGCAGGTGATTATCCCCAGGTGGTGTAGGCAGGTGGTTGTCCCCAGGTGGTGTAGGTAGGTGGTTGTCCCCAGGTGGTTGTTCCCAGGTGGTGTAGGCAGGTGGTTGTCCCCAGGTGGTGTCGCCCAGGTGGTGCAGGCAGGTATTGTAGGCAAGTGGTTGTTCCCCAGGTGGACCAGAAAGTCGATCTAATAGACAATATACAGTACTGTACCAGGAGGCACCGTCCCCGCCCCTGGGTCAATACCCCCAGTGTGGACACAGCGGGTCGCCACGTACCACCACCACCCACGAGTCTCGCCGCCCCTTCCCTAAATACTTTTCCGAATACGATAGAAAGACATGCTAAAATGGCGTCGAAATTGTGCTTAGACTTGAGTAAATTATAGGTTTATCGTATCACTAACTTGAAGAAATTATACGGGAGTGTTTGGGAGGCCTGAGCCCAGCTACCCAGGTCGTGTGTGTGTGTGTCAACATGGGGTCAACGCTCGCTACAGGGTCTAAGAACTTGGCTGCATGCTTTGGTCAGCTCAGTGCCCGTCTTTCATAACTGATTTGACTGACAGTAAATACATCCTCTTGAGGGAGTTATTCCTCACTATTTACATACTATTAAACCTTCAGTAACACATCTATATCGCATTCTGTTTTACTCTTTATATTCTCTATGTCCTTGAATTATAAAACCTGTAATTAACGAATGGTGACAGTTCGTAGGGTTTTTTATGCCTTATCTGGCTTCTGATTGGTTGAGAAGTATCCAATCACTATCCTCGTAATCAGTGGTCAGGTTGGCGGTGTATTAAAATCGGCCCAGCGTCGCCTCGGGCCTGCTGGCTTACCTGGTTACACGGTTGTTACTGCCAGTTTTTATGTGTTTACAAACTGAGCACAAGAGGTAACTGGATAATTTAAGTAACTGGACACCATAGGTAACTGGACATTATAGGTAATTAGACACTATATGTAACTTGACACTATTGGTAACTTGACACTATAGGTAACTGGACAGTTCAAGTAACTGGATAAATTTAAGTAACTGTACACTTTAAATAACCGGCCAATTAAACCTTTGTGTACGATGATTTAAATTTTCGAGTACGGTGGAAACCTCTAGAGTACTGGGATAAGTCATCATACTCAAGGGTTAAAGTCATACTCAAGGGTTAAAGATACTCAAGGGTTAAAGTCATCATACTCAAGGGTTAAAGTCATCATACTCAAGGGTTAAAGTCATCATACACAAGGGGTTAATATGTAGGAAATTTAATGTGAGTAACAAAGTGTGTGTGTGTGTGTGTGTGTGTGTGTGTGTGTGTGTGTGTGTGTGTGTGTGTGTGTGGGGAATGGGAGGAGAGCATGGTGGTAGTGGTTATGGTGGTTGGTGTATAGGAATGGTAGTAGTGGTTATGGTAGTTGGTATGCAGAAATGGTGAAAGCATGATGGTAGGGGTTATGGTAGTTGGTTTATGGGGGGAGAGTATGGTGGTTGGTTTACGGGGATGGTGAAGGTATGGGGTTAATGATTATAGTGATTGGTTTATGGGGATGATGGTAGTATGGTAGTAAGGGTTATGGTAGTTGGAGTACAGGAATAGAGAGACTATTTCCTGTCATTTGGAATCGAGTATGACGGAGTGGAGGGGGGGGGGGTAGTTAAGACCGCAGGTGTGTGTGTTGTGAGTCACTGGGCAGCACAGGTGTTTCCCTGACGTTAAAACACACCTGCGTCAATTTGGTTTGTTTGTTGGTATTTTTATATAATTTGCACAAACATTTTCCAGGAAGCCTCATGACCCACAAGGCAACTAAGCCACCACCGCGCCACAACCAAGTGTAAAGGGCCATAACTGCGCCTTAAAGACACAATATGTTAACAACTGACTGTGTTATGTCTGGCTTGATGACTATTCCTTCCAGTTATCTTGTTTACAATACCTGAATGCACGCACAGACGGACACAAACATTATGTACTCTGTCTTCCTCCTCCTCCCCCCCCATCCTTCCCCTCCCCTCTTCTCCTTCCTTCCCTCCCCTCTTTCTCCTCCCTCCTTCCTTCCCCTCCCTCCTTCCTTCCTTCCCCTCCCCCCCCAAAGGACCTCGGGAGAGAAATGTATGCCGCCCTGACAGCCTAAGAGGGATGTGTTAAGGCAGGCGGCTCGGTCCGGATCTTAAAGTTTCGCATGTTAAATTTTTCCCCGGTACTGGTGACGGTGGGGTAAGCTATATACATCTATCCGGCTGAACTGAGATGCAACATAATACCATCAAAACACCGTCAGAATAACACCAAGGATTCATGATGACTGTGTGGCTTCTCTATCTCTCGTAAATATTAATGTATAAGAATTTGGCACCACCCCGAGCCCTATGCTGCTAACTGTACCTCCCACTGGCTGGCACCACCCCTCGGGCCTCTTACCATATTAGTATAAAACTTACATTTCTTCAATACAGGCAATGCGTGCAGGTATGCTTGTGTCATTAACGAATCGATGCTTGTGTTACTTGGTTTTTGTGGTGGTAGGTGCCGAGTTTCTTGAACCATAACAAGCGGGGGAAAAGAAGTAAGAAATAGTTAGATAGATAGATAGATAGATAGATAGATAGATAGATAGACATTCAGTGAAATCATCATGCAGATTTACACTATATGGACCTTTTAGTTAATAGGTTTACAATTCAACATGCACTGTATGTGGATAATGCAGGTACACACTATAGACAGTACAGTTATACAGGACAACTGCTTTAATCAGACTGGAGAGACATTACTCACAACACACTGTTATATACGAGTATATGTCCCAAGATAATACTTAGGTTAAATATACAATGTGAACTAGTATGGTGACTTTCCTGGATGAATCTCTCTCTCTCTCTCTCTGTGTGTCGCTGAAGATGAGAAAGAGAGATATTCTATGCACCGACGTGAAGCTCTTAGTCTACTGAGCGTCGACCTTCTGTTAATCACGAAGACTTGTGCGGAACAGAACTGTTATCACAAGTAATAAGATCCTTTACCTACCTCAGCGGCTAGCCACACACACACACACCTCTGAGTAACACACACGCACCTTTGAGTCACACACACCACACACACACACACACACCTCTGAGTAACACACACACACACACACATACACCTCTGAGTAACACACATGCACACCTCTGAGTAACACACACGCACCTTTGAGTGGCACACACACACACACATACACACCACACATACACACCACACATACACACACCACACATACACACACACACACACCTCTGAGTCACACACACACACGATCTTTGGGCTGCTGCCATTGTCTCGTGGCCACAGGTGATGAGTATTCATTACCTGAGTGTCTCCAGCACGTGTAGACTGTTAGTAGTGTAAACACGTCCTCCTGTTGTTGTTGTCTCAAGCTGCACCTCCTGTTGTTGTCTCAAGCTGCACCTCCTGTTGTTGTCTCTGTAATGAGTCGTTCTCACAAGAAGAGACTTACATATATAGTTAGAATATTTAGTAGGAGGATGTTAAGAGAGTAAGAATTTGGTACCGTGGCCGTGTTAGTTATTTACACTGTCAATACACTTATCATATCCTATACATCACACACATCTATTACGTTCTTAAGGACGACTTCTCAAACACCGCTTCGTTACAACTGTTTATTAATTACGACAATGACATGGACACATTAATAACACCTTCTATCGAAGTTACTAGGACATCATATTACGTTACTAGACACTGATTCTCGGACACGAACATGAAATGAATACACTTCCCACGTAAGTAACTCATCCCATGGATAGCTCCGACAAAAACTCACGTGACCTGGGGAAGGCCTAGCAGGGCACCTAAACTGGGCACCGGTGTTCGGAGGGAAGTCGGGAGGGAAGTCTCGCTCCCGACTGGAGGAGGCTTGAGGCTTGCCTCCGGCTCTCTCTGTCTGACTGTCGCGACTCTGCTCCGTCGACTCTCTCTCGTGAGGGATGGCTACGACGTCCTATATATTGGGAGACGAGCCGTCAGGTTGAGCTGATCGGGGGAGGGTCTCCTTACATTTGACCTCGCTAATTTTGGGTCAGGTCTGGACTTTTTCTGAGATGTACTGTAGGTTATTGTGTATATTGGGGGAGAGTCGGCAGGTGGCCTCTTCTTCTGACTGGGTGTCTCTTACATATTTATTGGGGCCGTGTGACATGGCGAGTGGTACCCTTACACTTGACCCCCCTAATGTCGGGTCAGGTCTGGACTGTTTCTGAGATGTAAGCTGTGGTCTGACAACCCATCACTACATCTCAAGCTGCTCATCTTGCTGTTGTCGTCTCAAGCTGCACATCCTGCTGTTGTCGTCTCAAGCTGCACCTCCTGTTGTTGTCTCAATTTGCACCTCCTGTTGTTGTCTCAAGCTGCACCTCCTGTTGTTGTCTCAAACTGCACCTCCTGCTGTTGTCTCAAGCTGAACCTCCTGTTGTTGTCTCAAACTGAACCTCCTGTTGTTGTCTTAAGCTGAATCTCCTGTTGTTGTCTCAAGCTGAATTTCCTCTTGTTGTCTCAAGCTGAATCTCCTCTTGTTGTCTCATGCCGAATCTCCTGTTGTTGTCTCAAGCTGAATCTCCTGTTGTTGTCTCAAGCTGAACCTCCTGTTGGTGTCTCAAGCTGAACCTCCTGTTGTTGTCTCAAGCTGAATCTCCTCTTGTTGTCTCAAGCTGAACCTCCTGTTGTTGTCTCAAGCTGAATCTCCTCTTGTGTTTTAAGTAGAGCGAGGCAAAATTCGCTTTACAGTTCAATGCTCTCAGTAGTGTCCGCAGTCGTTAGCTTCACGCCCTCTATAGTATCAGCAGGTCGTCAGCTCCACGACCTTTATAGTGTCAGCAGGTCGTCAGCTCCACGACCTTTATAGTGTCAGCAGGTCGTCAGCTCCACGACCTTTATAGTGTCAGCAGGTCGTCAGCTCCACGACCTTTATAGTGTCAGCAGGTCGTCAGCTCCACCTTATAGTGTCAGCAGGTCGTCAGCTCCACGACCTTTATAGTGTCAGCAGGTCGTCAGCAGGTCGTCAGCTCGACCTTTATAGTGTCAGCAGGTCGTCACTCCACACCCTCTATAGTGTCAGCAGGTCGTCAGCTCCACGCCCTCTGTAGTGTCAGCAGGTCGTCAGCTCCACGACCTCTATAGTGTCAGCAGGTCGTCAGCTCCATGACCTTTATAGTGTCAGCAGGTCGTCAGCTCCACACCCTCTATAGTGTCAGCAGGTCGTCAGCTCCACGCCCTCTATAGTGTCAGCAGGTCGTCAGCTCCACACCCTCTATAGTGTCAGCAGGTCGTCAGCTCCACGCCCTCTATTGTAACACTGTCTTGAGTTAGTGAATATTTCCCTTCAAGCATGAGCCAATCACAGTGACCTGTGAGGGTGACGTCATAGGCCTAACTGTGCTGATTGGCTGGAAGCCTAGTTCGTGTCGTCCCAGCAAGATGGGCACTCGGTTTTCAAACCCAGAGTCTCTGTTGGACTTTTGTGGAGGGAAGTGTGGGACGTCTGAGGTGCATTCTATTTGGTAAATCCTTAAGTTCCCATTTGTTGTATGACATGTGGTCCCCGTTTAACTAGCTAGGAGATTAGGTCTAATTGTTTTGAAGTGTAACTGTCAAATCCTAATAATAAGTTCATTTTCCAAAGAACCGTTAAGAAGTGTTATAAATTCCCTCTCTTGGTGTTGAGTATAATATTGTAGTATATGTCTTTGGTGTGATACAGTGAGTCCTGAGTGACAACACACCTATCATTTGTTTCCCCTCGTGTCTCAGTTATCGCATGTTATCCCTGTTCCCCCAATCATCCTCCACTCTCCCTCTCCCATCATTCCCCCCTGTCACAAGCGGGGTACCATAGGGCAGTGTATTAGGCCCGCTGTTTGTTTGTTTGTTTCATAAATGACATGCCTGACGTTGTACACTCCTCCATACAAATGTTTGCCGATGACGCCAAGTTATTTCGGGAAATCAAGAACCAAGCGGACGTAAAGAGCTGCGGAAGGATCTCTGTGAGCTCCAAGAATGGTCGAAGAAATGGCTGCTGAGATTCATTGTCACGAAGTGTAAGAGGATGCACCTGGGGCGTACCAACGGTAAGGAGGCGTATCATATGTCCCATCGGGATGAAGAAACTGCAATATTTGAGACTGAATGTGAGAAGGACCTAGGTGTGTATGTTGACAATGAGCTGAAGTTCTCGGGCCATTGCGAGAAGGTAAATCAGGCAAGTAAATTATTGAGTCTTATAAGAAGGTCGTTCAGATATCTAGACGGTCCGTCCCTCGTAACTCCATATGGAGTACTGTCACCCCGTCTGGTCCCCGAGATATGCTAGGGACTGTCAGTTGGTTGAAAATGTTCAAAGGAGGGCCACCAGACTGGTGCCTGCACTTTGGCACCTCAGCTACCCTGAGAGATTGGAGAGCCTGAACTTGCTTGGCTTATACTACAGACGGGCAAGGGGTGACCTAGTTGAGGTGAATAAGCATCTCAAGGGGCACTACTCAGTCGAGTGTCCTTACTTGGAGCTGGCGGATGCTCGCCCCACAAGGGGTCACAGCTCAAGATTGAAGAAGCCGCAAGTCCAGAAAACTGTGAGGGCAAACTTTTTCGGAGTGAGAGTTGTGAACTCTTGGAACATTCTGCTAAAAAGTGTTGTGACGGCACTGAGTGTGAGCTCTTTCAAGACAAGACTTGACCAACACTGGAGCGGGTTCAGGTACATTCAGGAGCCGGTGCATGCCCAGTACTTGCCAAGAGTGCGTAACAGAGACGTGACCGATCGCCCAAGCGGTTAACGAGCCGAACAGTGGTGAAGAGGATAAAGTACATTAGTTACCCTCGGAGGGGGGTAGTGACCACAGGCAAACCCGTACCCTCCTTCCTCAATTCTCCTGCCTCACCCCCCCACCCATCTCACGAGCATATACAGAGAATGATATAAAGAGGAGAATTAAGAACTAAGAAGAACTAAATAAAGACAATTAGAAAGGTAAAATAAAAGGTATTGTTACACGATAACACCAGCAGGTCGTCAGCTCCACGCCCTCTATAACGTCAACAGGTCGTCAGCTCCACGCCCTCTATAGCGTCAACAGGTCGTCAGCTCCACGCTCTCTATAGCGTCAACAGGTCGTCAGCTCCACGCCCTCTATAGCGTCAACAGGTCGTCAGCTCCACGCCCTCTACAACGTCAGCAGGTCGTCAGCTCCACGCTCTCTATAGCGTCAACAGGTCGTCAGCTCCACGCCCTCTACAACGTCAGCAGGCCGTCGCCCACGCCCCATAACGTCAACAGGTCGTACAACACCAGCAGGCCGTCAGCTCCACGCCCCCTATAACGTCAGCCCACGCCCTCTATAACGTCAACAGGTCGTCAACTCACGCCCCCATAGCGTCAACAGGTCGTCAGCCCACGCCCTCTACAACGTCAGCAGGCCGTCAGCCCACGCCTCTATAACGTCAACAGGTCGTCAGCTCCACGCCCTCTACAACACCAGCAGGCCGTCAGCTCCACGCCCTCTATAGCGTCAACAGGTCGTCAGCTCCACGCCCTCTACAACGTCAGCAGGTCGTCAGCTCCACGCTCTCTATAGTGTCAGCATGTCGTCAGCTCCACGTCCTATCTCCATTGTTCATTTCACCAATACTATTTCGTCACAAAAATTCCTCCGTGTATACTTAACGTTGCGCAGCGTGATGCTCACCTCCACTCACCGGGAACAACACAAAAAAAAACATTTAACTTCACAACAGTTTTCAAAAGGTGAACAGTTGGCATTGTATTGTGGCCTCTGACTCACTTATTCTTGTGTATATATAAATAATACTCCCATCTAAGCGTTTTTATAAAAAATAATTCTTCCATATACGTTTTTTGTATGTATGTTTGTATGTGAGGATTAGTGTGAATACTGTGTGTTTAAGGGTTAGGTTAGAGAGTGACTGTGTTCTGAGCCTCTTCGGGGACCTTTATCTTCTTTGTTTTGGAAAAGAAAGCATCAAGTTATGGCCGTATTCAAGAACAGACTTGGGGTGTACGACGCCACTACAATGACCTTCTTGCCCTGATCTTTTTTCAGCAATATCGCCTTTAACACATGGAACTCGTCACTTTTCGAAGCTTTGGAGAAGTCTCGAAGCAAGTTTCCTGGTGGGAATTATTAGCTAGTAGTACTCGAAATATCGAAACTTCGAGATCTCTCCAGAGCTTCGACAAGGTGGTATTACTGAAACAAGATCAGGGCAAGAAGGTCATCGTAAATGGCGTCGGTACACCCCATGACTGTTCTTGAATACGGCCTGGTAGGGAGGGGTGGTGGTGATGGATGGAGGGAGAAGTGAGGGTGATGGAGAGAGGGGTGGTAGTGGGGGTGAAAGAGGGAAGGGTGATAGTTTGGGAGGGTAGTGGGGGGTAGTGGTGTTGGAGGGTCGATCATAATAAAAATAATAATTGGTAGTTTTATTTCATCAAGGTTATTTCCCCGAACACCAGGAATTGAAGGTTAGTTTTATACCCCTGTAAGAAGTGAAAATGTGATAGGAATGGTAATGTTAAGAATAGTTAAGAGTATCAAAAAAGTATGTCAATTCTGTGTAAAACATTATGAGACCACGGATGATAGATATTGCGATTTATTTCAGCGTAATTAATATGATGTTCGGTTACCAAATGTAGTAGGATCAGTATGTCACAGAGCCACACATACCAACCCTCCCGGGATATCACGAGTTGCATGTTGCATTTCGGTAGTCATCAGACCATCCTGACAGATATTTCTTTAAGATGCTGGACAAAGAAACAACAGCTGTGTATTTAGTGACAGAATCTTTGTTGATATTCTTATAATTAAAGATCAAAATAACTTCATTGTTAATAATTATAGTTCGTGATGATATAACGTTGACTTAATATATCATTCAGTACTTAAAATGTCAATCAGTTTGTGTTTAGTTTGAGTTGATAATGTTAAAATGCTGTTAAGTGTGTGTTGGCCACCACTTGTTCACCCGGCCGGGACAACACGCCAAGATCTTTTGTTTTTGTCCTCTATAATTATTCTAATGTGAGATTCCAGACTACATCATCAACCTATAAGCAGAGTCGCCAGGGTGTACTATGAACAGGTTAGCTAAGATGTTGGCTTTTGTGAGAGAGAGTGAGAGACAAATGAACAGAGAGACAGAAACTTTCCTTCTTCCAGCCACACAAACTCTCATTCCAGGTATCTTGTTACGGTTGTGTGTCGGTGCTCTTGTGTCGCTCATATCAGGTGAGTTGCGTCTCTAGCCAGTCACAGGTGGAGGCAGGGAGTAAGGGAAGGGGGGGGGGGAGGGATTAAATCGCACAAGGATGAAGAATCTGGTTTGGTTAGTTAGATTTTGAGGCCGGTTTAGGGGAAATTTGTTCGCGTCAAGTACAACACACACACACACACACACACGCACGCACGCACGCACGCACGCACGCTCACAAACACACACACACACCCTACATCCACACACCTACTCCACCCATCCACACACCTACCCCACCCATCCACACACCTACCCCACCCATCCACACACCTACCCCACCCATCCACACACCCATTCCACCCATCCACACACCACCCCACCCATCCACACACCCACCCCACCCATCCACACACACCACCCCACCCATCCACACACCCACCCCACCCATCCACACACCCACCCCACCCATCCACACACCATTCCACCCATCCACACCACCCCACCCATCCACACACCTACCCCACCCATCCACACACCTACCCCCACCCATCCACACACCTACCCTAATGTCTAGTGCCTGTACCGACAGACAATAACTAACCCATGACACAACCCTAACACACTATTAGCTTAGCTAGGCGGTCAGCCCGCCCTCTCTTACCTCCTCCAAAATTTCTTCAATTTCCGAACTATAACTTCCTTCCCCCACCTCTAATCTTCTTTCACCTCTCCTTTCTCTACAAAAACACACTCAACCCCACCCCACCCCAACCCCAACAACCCCAACCCCAACTCCCCACCCCACCCCAACCCCACCAACCCCACCCCACCCCAACCCCACCCCACCACCCACACCCCCACCCCACCCACACCCCACCCCACCCACCCCACACCCCCACCCCAACCATCCACACCCACCCCACCCACCCACACCCCCACCCCACCCACCCACACCCCCACCCCAACACCCCACACACCCCCTACCCCAACAACCCCCCACACACCCATCCCCAACCCCCCCACACACACCCCCCCAGCACCCCCACACACCCCCCCAACACCCCACACACACACACCCCAACACCCCCACACACACACCCCCAACACCCCACACACACACCCCCCAACAACACCCCCCACACACACACCCCCCAACACCCCCCACACACACACACACTCCCCAACACCCCCCCCACACACACACACCCCAACACCCCCCCACACACACACCCCAACACCCCCCACACACACACACCCCCCAACACCCCCCACACACACACCCCCAACACCCCCACACACACACCCCCAACACCCCCCACACACACACCCCCAACACCCCCCACACACACCCACCCCCCAACACCCCCACACACACACCCACCCCCAACACCCCCCCCACACACACACACCCACCCCCAACACCCCCCCACACACACCCACCCCAACACCCCCCACACACACACCCCCAACACCCCCCACACACCACACCCCCAACACCCCTCCTCCCCACACACACTCACACCCCCCAACACCTCCCACACACACCACACACCCAACACCCCCACACACACCACACACCCAACACCCTCCCACACACACACTCACACCCCCAACACCCTCCCCACACACACCACACCCCAACACCTCCACACACTCACACACCAACACCCCACACACACTCACACCCCCAACACCTCCCACACACACTCACATTACCTAACACCCCCCCACACACACTCACACCCCCAACACCTTCCACACACTCATTATTACTTCATCACCCCCCCCCACACACATTGATATTCCTCAACACTCCTTGCATTAATAATTCTGTCTCTCTCCATCTATGACAGTAGCGGTTGCTCGTTGGTGGAGGAAATGATAAACATCACTTATGTGCCAGTCAGCCTGGCCCATTAATCTTTAACGGCCTGGCTACAACCAACTGACATGACTTACCACTCCACATTTTCTCAGGCTAGCTGTTAGGTCCCTCGATGAGCCACCCGAACCTCGCCCGCCCTTTGTGATAAATTGAGAAAGTGACTTGGACGCGTCTGCTAAGGTTTGGTTAGGTTAGTTCTAGTGCATAGGACTTGTTCCCATAACGTGGGGGGCATGGCCAGCGTTGAGGGGTGTCTGAGGACCTGTTCCATAACGTGTGAGGGGGGTACTGGCCACTGTTACAGGGGTGTGCCTGAGACCTGTTCCCATAACGTGTGTGAGGGTGGGGGGGTGGTTACTGGCCAGCGTTACAGGGGTGCCTGAGGACCTGTTCCATAACGTGTGTGAGGGGGGGTACTGGCCACTGTTATAGGGGTGTCTGAGGACCTGTTCCCATAACGTGTGAGGTGGGGGGTTACTGGCCAGCGTTACAGGGGTGTCTGAGGACCTGTTCCCTAACGTGTGGGGTACTGGCCAGCGTTACAGGGGGTGTCTGAGGACCTGTTCCATAACGAGTGTAAGGGGGGGGGGGTACTGACCAGCGTTACAGGGGGTGTCTGAGGACCTGTTCCTTATCACTTCACTTCATTAACATTTTCATCTGACCTTCATCTGTCTTACGAGTTTTAAATAATCCGTAATCACTAATACTCCTCAGCGAGTCTCATAACGCTTCACTTGCTAATGTTCAGAGACTGTGATTCCTTATTGGTAGAAACGAATAGTATTGACACTGGGTTCTACGACAATTGCCCCCAGACAACTTCCCCTAGACAATTGCCCCTGAGCAACTTTGCCTCGATAATTGCCCCTAGACAACTGCCCTGGACAATTGCTCCTAGACAACTGCCCCTGGACAATTGCGCCCTATTGCCAGTGATTCGTAGCAACCATCGTACAAAACTTTGAGAACCGCCAGGTGTTGGAATTTTTTAGGACAAGAGCCTCTAACTTGTAATTTTAGTGTGTAATATATATCAGTGATTTTTTTAATTATTGATTATAACTGATCCACACTTCCCCACAAAAAATTCCAACACCTGGCGGTTCTCAAAGTTTTGTATAATGGTTGCTAAGATTCACTGGCATTAGGGCGCAATTGTCGTGACACCTTGACACAGATCATACATCAACGAACATGTTAACCCGAGTTTTTAAAACAGGTATTAGTGTAATTTCAATTTGTAATTTGCATGTCCGTGATTAAGGGAAGCACTTTAATGTTATATTTCTCACACCAAAGTAAATTTATCGTTTCGTGACAACTATTGGTCGTGAGGATGTTACTAACGCGTGTTATTTTACTCGGCCATTGGCATGTTGTCATTTTGATACGAATTAAAGTGATTCCTCAAGTCGGAGCCTCTTTTCACACGTAGTCCTGAAGAAGAATTAACTAATCTTTGCTTGAAGATATGACTTATAATTCCTGAATCTCGACTCCAAGAAAGTTGTGATTACGTTTGTTGTATCCTAAGCGCAGTCTTACATTTGCCAGTCTTTTAAATCATTTGAACGCTCGTGCAGATCTTTTTTGCGTGATGACATCGTCTTGACGTGTTACCTTCCCAAATAATTTCGTGTCGTCCGTAAACCTGACAATGTGGTTCGACTTATTTTCATCTGTGTCGTTAATGTAGATGACAAACAGGGTGGGCCTAAGGATAGAGCCTTGAGGTACTCCACTGAGAACCTCTTTTCCATTCTGAATGTAATCCGCGCGCTTTCGTGTGTTGGTGTGTGTGCGTGCGCACGCGCTTTTTGACCTTTAGATACGAGTAATTTATAACACAACACTGACAACTGATTCCTCGTGTTTCACGTAAAGATTAACCACCTTATTGCTAACCTAACCTAACACAAACCCCCCCAACGTGTCTAATTTTCAGGTGATCGCCTTTCCTTTATGTATTGGTAGTACATTCACTTTTAACCTTCTATTCTGTACACAGTAAAAGTTAACAGTATAAACAATGCCGTGAGGGAAGAGGATAAAGTAAAATAAACACGACACTTGCCCTCCGTACCTTCCGTCATCTTTGTCTTGTCTTAATTGTTAGGCGAGGGCTATACTGTCCAAGGTTCCCATGTTTATACATTTACCCGGAAACTTACAACAATATTATCGTGCGATATAAATGACTCGTTGAAGGTACCACATACACTCAGGCCACCGCAGCTGAATAACGATGATAGACAGTCGACCTTACTACTGTAGATAGGTTGTGTTATCTTTCGCTTACTGGTGAACAATCCTTTGAGTCCGGATCTTTGGTGGCTGTGTTACCCCATGGTGGCTGTGTTGCCCCAGGGTTGCTGTGTTATCCCAGGGTGGCTGTGTTACCCCAGGGTGGCTGTGTTACCCCCGGGTTGCCGTGTTACCCCTGAGTGGCTGTGTTGCTGATACGCACATCAACCAACTAGGCAACTGTGTCGACAACACAAGGTACCGCATATATACCGTATGTAAAACTGGCTGTAATCAAAACGGTATTGCTGTGTCCTAATAATCACCGTTGTCACCTTTAAAACAACCATCAAATGCAGTTACTAACACACTGTAAAATATTCCACGAGCGACATGTATTTGGGTCAAGTGTGTTGACTGACCTCTGTGGATATGAGGCGGTATAGTTGGACTTACCAGCGTCAACACTAAGCCAATCAGCCATTTCTCTTCTTCTCCAAGATATATATCTGTAAATTATAAGATAGATAGTGGACTGGTCGAGTGAGTGTGTGTTTAGATGGAGGATGGCCAGTGCAACCAAGTGGGGAGATGGTCAGTGTTACCAGGTGGGGAGATGGTCAGTGTTACCAGGTGGGAGATGGTCAGTGTTACCAGGTGGGAGATGGTCAGTGTTACCAGGTGGGGAGATGGTCAGTGTTACCAGGTGGGGAGATGGTCAGTGTTACCAGGTGGGAGATGGTCAGTGTTACCAGGTGGGAGATGGTCAGTGTTACCAGGTGGGGAGATGGTCAGTGTTACCAGGTGGGGATGTGGTCAGGTGCAGGTGGGGGAGATGGTGTCAGTGTTACCAGGTGGGGGGATGGTCAGTGTTACCAGGTGGGGAGATGGTCAGTGTTACCAGGTGGGGATGGTCTTTGTTACCAGGTGGGGGGGACGGTCAGTGTTGCCGGGTGAGATGGAGTCCAGAGTGTTACCAGGTGGGGATGGTCGGCTGTTACCAGGTGGGGGGATGGCCAAAGTGTTACACCAGGCAGGGGGATGGCCAGTGTTACCAGGCAGGAGATGGTCAGTGTCACTGGGTGGGGGATGGTCAGTGTTACAGGTGGGGGATGGTCTTTGTTACCAGGTGGGGACGGTCAGTGTTACGCAGATGGGATGGTCTCAGTGTTACCGGGTGGGGGATGGTCATTGTTACGCAGGTGGGATGGCCAGTGTTACCAGGCGGGGGGATGGCCAGTGTTACCAGGCGGGGAGATGGTCAGTGTCACTAGGTGGGGGGGATGGTCAGTGTTACCAGGTGTTGTAGCGAAAGTAACCAGTTTATTGTGCGACTGTGAATCCGACTCGGGAGTTTTATTTCAAATAGTAGCGGTGACGATGTTGTTCACTACTTTTATTGGGAATTAAATGCTAGTAAACAATCGTAATTTAGTTTTCTGCCTCGTAAAATTAGTCAGCTTACTACAGGTTGGACCCCGCTAATCCAGGACTCGATAGTCCGGCAGCTTCGACGGTTCGGGACAAGTATCAGTAGGCCTATAATATACAATTTTCTCTTTGCTATTTCTGCTAATCTACTTATTCATGCGTCACAGTACAGTAAACATGTGCCATAGTACTAACACTGTCATAAAGAGATCCTGGGCTACATTTATGCTGATGTAAGTTGTATTGGTACCAGTAATAGTACATTTTATGCATTATTTTGCTTTTTTTTTTTAAGCTCGGCTTCGATGGTTCGGAATTCTCGCTAATCCGGAACCGGTCTGGTTCCAAGCTTCCCGGATTAGCGAGGTCCAACCTGTACTTAGTTTTAGCAGCCTAGTCGTAAACAAATGTAAATCGCAAAACTTTCGGACGACCCGCCATCTTTGTTATTGTTTTGTTCCGAGCAACGGCCATATGTGGAAGGTGCTACAACTTAACGTGTGATTGAAAAAGTCGTTTTTCTGACCGAGAACGAAGAAATAAGAATCGAGAATTTCGGGAATTTTGGCCAGTGTGTTACCTCCTAACAGTACACATTAAATATACCACCATAACTTCAGCGTTAACAAATCATACACCTAGAACCAATACTCTACCTAACCAACCTAACACACAATAACTAGGAATAAAAACTTAATTAGTATGAAGTGTACGAGGGTCTCTGTGTTGAACAAAATCGTGTTAGCCAAATGTTAAAAGTTGTGTCCCATGGTGGAGGGATTAAATGGTTGTGGCTGATCCTGTATTTAGTTTATTCATTTGTGTATTTGTTTATTGTTATTATTTTCACCTGCAATAGTGAGCTTAATTAATTTGTTTAATGAATTATGATGTTTTTAAAATTTGTACTACATGTATAACTGGAGTTAATAAGCTATTACTCTTAGGTACAGAGTTGATGTTGAAGGTGACTGACAGTAATGTGTTCACTGTTGTAAGTTCCGAGACATAAGAACATCTCTTTCAGGCCACTTGTGGACCACTTAAATATTTAGGTTGTTTCTAACACTGATGTTGTTATTTACTATATGGCAATCACAAGATGGTGGCCATGGGGATACACAGGGTGTGATGGTTACTAAGGGGATACAGAGGATTTAATGGTGACGGAGGGGGGGGGTAACGCAGGGTATGATGGTTACTAAGGGGGTACAGAGGATTTAATGGTGACGGGGGTAACGCAGGTATGATGGTTACTAAGGGGTACAGAGGATTTAATGAGTGACAGGGGGTAACGCAGGGTATGATGGTTACTAAGGGGTAGAGAGGATTTAATGGTGACGGGGAGGTGGCAGGCAGTGATGGTTACTAAGGGGGTAAGAGAGTTTAATGTGGTGACGGAGGTAACGCAGGTATGATGGTTACTAAGGGGTAGAGAGGATTTAATGGTGACGGAGGGTAAACGCAGGGTATGATGGTTACTAAGGGGGTACAGAGGATTTAATGGTGACGGGGGCGGGGGTAACGCAGGGTATGATGGTTACTAAGGGGTACAGAGGATTTAATGGTGACGGGGGTAACGCAGGGTATGATGGTTACTAAGGGGTACAGAGGATTTAATGGTGACGGGGAGGGGGTAACGCAGGAATTATGATGGTTACTAAGGTACAGAGGATTTAATGGTGACGGGGAGGTAACGCAGGGAATGATGGTTACTAAGGGGGGTAGAAAGTTTAATGGTGACGGGGGAGGTAACGCAGGGGTGGTTACTAAGAGAGTACAGGATTTAATGGTGACGGAGGTAACGCAGGGTATGATGATGATGGTTACTAAGGGGTGAGAGAGTTTAATGGTGACGGGTAACGCAGGGATGATGGTTACTAAGGGGGTACAGAGGATTTAATGGTGACACGGGGCGGGGGTAACGCAGGGTATGATGGTTACTAAGGGGGTACAGAGGATTTAATGGTGACGGGGGGTAACGCAGGGGTATGGTTACTAAGGGGGTACAGAGGATTTAATGGTGACGACGGGGTAACGCAGGGTATGATGGTTACTAAGGGGTACAGAGAGTTGTGGTGACGGGGGTAGCGCAGGGTATGATGGTTACTAAGGGGTGAGAGGTTTAATGGTGACGGGGGAGGTAACGCAGGTATGATGGTTACTAAGAGGTACAGGATTTAATGGTGACGGAGGTAACGCAAGGGTATGATGGATACCTTAAGGGGTAGAGAGTTATGGTGACGGAGGGGGTACGCAGGGTATGATGGTTACTAAGGTACAGAGAGTTTAATGGTGACGGGCGGGGGTAACGCAGGGTATGATGGTTACTAGGGGTAGAGGATTTAATGGTGACGGGGTAACGCAGGGTATGATGGTTACTAAGGGGTACAGAGAGTTTAATGGTGACGGGGAGGGTAACGCAGGGCATGATGGTTACTAAGGGGTACAGAGGATTTAATGGTGACGGGGGTAACGCAGGGGCATGATGGTTACTAAGGGGTAGAGAGGTTAATGGTGACGGGGGTAACGCAGGGGTATGATGGTTAAAGGGGTACAGAGAATTTAATGGTGACGGAGGTAACGCAGGGTATGATGGTTACTAAGGGGTAGAGAGGATTTAATGGTGACGGAGGTAACGCAGGGTATGATGAAGTTACTAAGGGGTACAGAGGGATTTAATGGTGACGGGGCGGGGGTAACGCGGGGTATGATGGTTACTAGGGTACAGAGAGTTTAATGGTGACGAGGTAACGCGAGGTATGATGGTTACTAAGGGGTACAGAGGATTTAATGGTGACGGAGGGGTAACGCAGGGTATGATGGTTACTAAGTACAGAGGATTTAATGGTGACGGGGGTAACCAGGTATGATGGTTACTAAGGGTGAGAAAGTTTAATGGTGACGGGGGTAACGCAGGGTATGATGGTTACTAAGGGGGTACAGAGGATTTAATGGTGACGGAGGGGGTAACGCAGGGTATGATGGTTACTAAGGGGTAGAGAAGGATTTAATGGTGACGGAGGGTAACGCAGGTATATGATGGTTACTAAGGGGTACAGAGGATTTAATGGTGACGGCGGGGGAGTAACGCAGGGTATGATGGTTACTAAGGGGTACAGAGGATTTAATGGTGACGGGGGTAACGCAGGGTATGATGGTTACTAAGGGGTACAGAGGATTTAATGGTGACGAGTAACGCAGGGTATGATGGTCACTGGAAGGACACACAGGCACGATCAGTGTTTGGTAATCAGGTGTTGTAACTTGCAGCAACGGTAATGCGTAGGCAGGACGGGGTGACGTGATGTGACTTATTATGTTGCTGCTTTCCTCTCCTACCATCAACAAGCCACTCCTCACTTCTCCACCACACTCCCTCTCCACCCCTCCTCACCTCTCACCACCTCCTCACCTCACCCCCACCTCTCCTACCCCCTCCCACCTCTCCACCACACTCCTCACCTCTCACACTACCTCCACCTCTCACACCTCCCCCACCTCTCACCACACTCCCCACCTCTCACCCCCTACCACCTCTCACACCACCTCCCTCCTCTCACCTCCTCACCTCTCACACCACACTCCTCACACCCCACCCTCCCCCACCTCCTCACCTCTCACCCCACTCCTCACCTCTCCACCACCTCCTCCTTTCACACCACCTCCTCACACCACCACACTACTCACCTCTCACACCACACTCCTCACCTTCACACCACACTCCCCACCTTTCACCTCCTCACCTTCACACCACACTCCTCACCTCTCACACCACCTCCTCACCTCTCACACCACCTCCCCACACCACCTCCCTCACCCACACCCCTCACCTCTCACACCACACTCCTCACCTCTCACCACACTCCTCACCTCCTCACACCACACTCCCACCTCTCACAGCACACTCCCCTCTCACACCACCTCCTCACCTCTCCCACCACATCTCACCTCTCACACCACACTCCTCACACCCCTCCTCACACCACCTCCTCACCTCCTCACACCCCTCCCTCACCTCTCACACGACCTCCTCACCTTTCACCACACTCCTCACCTTTCACCACACTCTCCCCTCACACCCACACTCCTCACCTCACACCACCTCCCCCACCTTTCACCACACTCCTCACCTCTCACACCACCTCCTCACCTCACCACCTCCTCCTCCACACACTCCTCCTCACCACCTCCTCACCTCTCACACCACACTCCTCCACCTCTCACACCACCTCCTCACCTCACACCACCTCCCTCCTCCACCACCTCCTCACTTCTCACCACACTCCCAACCTCTCCCCAACCCTCCCACCTCTCACACCACTCCCTCACCTCTCACCACACTCCCACCTCTCACAGCCACCTCCCTCACCTCTCACACCACCTCCTCACCTCTCACTGCCTCCCCACCTCTCACCCACCTCCTCACCTTTCACACCACACTCCTCACCATTCACCACACTCCTCACCTCTCACCACACTCCTCACACCACACTCCCCACCTTTCACACCACTCATCACCTCTCACCACCTCCTCACCCTTTCACCACACACTCCTCACTTCTCACCACTCCTCACACCACCTCCTCACCTTCACACCACCTCCTCACCTCTCACACCACCTCCTCCTTCTCACCACACTCCTCACCTCTCCACACCACACTCCTCACCTCACACCCACACTCCTCCTCTCACACCACCTCCTC
>NW_024751040.1:0-13024 GCF_018991925.1 Homarus americanus
GTGGTAGATGATGGTGGTGGTGATGGTGGTAGTAACCGCAATTAACCTGGCCCGTGCCTACCTGGCCTGGTGGATGAGTATTGTGGCTAACCGCAAACTTCACCTCCCCTCCCCCCTCCCTCCCCACCTTCTCTCTCTCTCTCTCTCTCTCGTTATTAACCACACACACACACACTGTACATCCTCAGTTGTATTTGATGAGGGAAATAAAACAGCTTTAATCCCATTTCAGTTCAACACAACAAGAAAATATCTGGGTTTTTTTAGGCCAATTTTTTATCAATATTGTGTATAGAATCAATGGGTGCGGTGGTCGAGTGGTATATTAATCTCACCTCCTACATTGGGGGGTCACTGGTTCGTGTTTAGGGCATCCTCAGTCGACCCAGCTGTGAGTGGGTGCCTTAATGTGCAGTTGAGCGAGTGGTAAGTGGCCCAGTGCAGTGCCACCAGGTGTAATTAGGTGATTATAGGTGATTACAGGTGAATTAAATCTTTGTTTGATTATAGGTGATTACAGGTGAATTAAATCTTTGTTTGACCCCATTTCAGGTAAACACAAAGAACGATTATTGTTTGTTTTTGTGTGTTTGTGTGGAATAACCAATCTCTCAATAGCAAAAACAACAATGACACCAGTTTAAGTCTTTCTATAACAAAAACACAACATCTCATTTGTCGTTTTCGTTACCGTGAGAGACAGACAGACACAATTTTATCACAGTATACAGTCAGGTTGTTGCGGGGGGGTTAATACACACACACACACACACACACACACACACACACACACACACACACACACACACACACACTTTTATGACACAGACAAACAGTTTTATTAGTACACGCATCATTGTTGTTGTAGTCAAATGGGGGTAAAAGTATTTGTAACTTCTTTTTTGTTTGTTTGTTTCAGATATTGTGTGTCGGTTTCGTACACTTTGTTACTGATTTTTTTCTTCTCGTTTCGTACACATTTAAGTTGATTTAAATTTCCAGGATATAAATTACCTAACCTAACCTGACCTGACCTAATCTAACCTAGCAACCTTATCTAACTAAACCTTTAACCTACACTACAACTTCATATGCACTTGACTACTGACCTCATCCGGTACAGTGCCCAGAAAAAAAAAATAATACTGTAATTGGTTTCTATTTTGGATTGACGCTTGAAATAGAAAAAAAAAAAAAAAAAAAAAAAAAAAATATATATATATATATATATATATATATATATATATATATATATATATATATATATATATATATATATATATATATAACATAACAACTATATATATATATATATATATATATATATATATATATATATATATATATATATATCATTGATGTTGATTGACTACTGCCCGGGAGATCTATTTCGTCGATGTTATTGAAGTTTGCTGGTTAAAATCTATTTCAAGTTTAACGTTGTCCAGGTGTAAAGAAAAAAAGGTTTGATCTGTTTCGGCATAAATTTGTATTTATTTGTAATTTATTGACATTAATCTTCTCCCCCTTTCCCGCCATCCCTCCCCTTCCTTCCATCCTTCTTTCCTTTCAACCTTCTCCCCCTTCCTTCCAACTCTCTCTCCTTTTCCACCTCCCCTCTCCCCTTCCCTCCCCCTCCCCCTTCCCTCCAACCCCCCCCCTCTCCTTTCACTTCTACCTTCCTTACTATTCCGTTGGCACCTTCCCACACAGCACCTCTGAGTTCACAGTTTTGGGACGATGATTTTAAATAGTTCATAAACCAGTAAATAAAATTCTTCGTATCTCTTTACCTATGAGATAAAGTCTTGCTCAATACACCCCCCCCCACACCCCCCCAATTATCTTATCTGTGAACCGGATTTATGTACTGGGGGGGTCTTGCCTTTATAAACGGGTTGCGCGGGGGGAGGGGAGGGGATATGCCCATTAAATACGGTTCACTTTGGACAGTTTGTTATGGTGTGTGACATGTTTGTTAACTCTTGTTGGTGTTTTTGACTACACACATACACACACACATACACACACACATATATATACACACACACACATACACATACATACACACACATGCAGATTTGAAGCTTTTAGTATTTGTTTTTTTTCTTAAGTGTGAGTAATGTTTAGAGCCTGTCTGTGTTACTCGTGAGGTGAAAGTTCTCTCATCACCACTCACCATTCATCATTCATCACCACTCACTACACACTCACCTACCACCACCACCACTCACCACCACCACCATTCACCTGAAGGATCTACCTGTGTATATCTCACTTAAGTAGCTTCCACAGGTAAGGCGAGTGTATCATTACCTGGTGTGAGTATTTCCGAAGTGGTAGTGTAAGTGTAAAGGTGTATTTTGGTGTATTGTGTATGTGTAAATTGTGTGTGTGTGTGTGTTTGTGTAAGGGGGGGGGAATGTTGCATCCTCGTCTTCCTATTGGATATTCTCCCCCTCCCCATGTGAGTATGAGAGGGGAGAGGAAAGAAGGAGGAGAGGTATGTGATAGTGGGGGTGATGAGGGGGAGGGGGGATGTAGGAAACAGTATTGTGCATTCTCTGTTTTAGGTCAATGCTGTACCTGTGTGTGTGTGTGTGTGTGTGTGTGTGTGTGTGTGTGTGTGTGTGTGTGTGTGTGAGAGATTACTCCTCCTCTCGCTCTCTCTCAAATACATTAAGTCGAAATATATGAACATACACATATTGATATACTGTATACACTATGTACTAATATTATAATAAATATAATACGCGTTAGTTATATATTGGAGCGGAGATATTATTATATGCAGAGAGTATATTATAGGGAGTTATTTCATATATATACGAGTATATTGTAGGGGTATCGAGATATTAATGTTGTCTAGCACTCAGGATGGAAGGAAACTCTAATGTGGTTTTCTTGTATAATATATAAGTTATATGAAGACAGTCTGGTGCTGGAGGTGTTGCTTGTTCAGGAAGATGGGCAGAATGAGAGTTGGTTGGTGAGGAAGATCAGAGAAGGGCAGCTGGTGGGTCGCCATGCTCGCTGGCGGGAGCGAGGGCCGCCAGGCAGGCGAGGAGATGCGAGGGCTGCCAGGCAGCGGCGGAGGAGGAGGTGTTGCTTGTTCAAGAAGATTGGTCAGACTGAATCTCAATAACTGACTGATGTTGGGGATTGCTGGCCACTTCGCCATTAAGCTATTTCGGCCGAAGCTGATGTCTTCTTTCTTCTTCTAATCTTGGTCTTCTTTCTTGCTACAACTAATCTGATGTTCTTGTTTCTTCTTTTCTTGTTATTCTTGTGTTCTTCTTGTTCTTGGTATTTTGGTTACTTCTTTCTTCTTGTTGTTTTGTGGGATGAATTATGGTATGCATGAGTGATATGATGGTGAGTTAGTGACAGACCAGATGAAATGGCTTGTCAGGTGACTGGTTTCTCTGTGATTTTTTTGTTTTGTTTTTTTTTTTGTTTTTTTTTTGTAGCCCGTGTCTTTTTGTTTGAATATGTGTTGGTGGGTGTCAGTTTAACTTGATAAATGTGTGTGTTGTATGTAATGAAAAGGTTTGTGATGTGTTTCTCATGTTGTATGTTTTAATTTTTGTTTTATTCATTTTTATTTGCTTTAGGGCATGGTTACATACATATTATAGATATAAAAAGAGTTCATGCGTGTGTCAATCATAACATGCCGATAAGATGGGTCTCCTTGAGGAAGATTATTACAGCGTCACTTATGGTGACATTATCTTGCAATAGGTTGGGTACAGTCAGCACGAAGCCTTGCTCGGCAGCTAGGATCACCAGCTGCCGGCGCTCTGGTTCGTACTGGCTGCACTCCGTCAGAATATGTCTGATGGAGAGAATTTTGTTACAAGTGGCACAGATGGGTGGGAAGGACTTTTCAAGATAGGCCTCTAGGTGGGTCAGATAGGTACAGTTCAGCCTAAGTCTGGCGAGAACGACCTCTTCCCTCCTATTCTTTCTGAAGGCCAGTTTCCTATGTTAGGCTTCCAGTTGTTGTGAAGATTTAATCTAGTCCATTCAAGTTGCCACTTTCCAATTGAATATGTCTTCCCCAAGGAGAGACACGACTGAGGCTCCCAGGGTACATTAGTTGTCTCCCCGAGACCCACAGTCGCTCTTGCTAATCTGTCTGCCCGTTCATTGCCCCAAATGTTGCAATGCCCAGGCACCCACACCAGCACAATATTCTTGGCTCTACTTATTGCAAACATCTCTGCAGAGAAAATGGTTGTATGCCGCGGCAGGCGGGAGCTCCACTCCCCGTCTCTGCTCCAGATACCGGCTCCAACGTTGTCGTCAGTCTTGGACCCGTCGGTGTACACGTGAGTATAGGCGCTGTACCCTTCCAGAAATTGATAGAAAAGTTGCCTCAGGAGCTCAGGATGAAAGTCATTCTTCGCTCCCAGAAGCCACGATGTTTCCACATGGAAGTTGGGGTTCTCCCACGGCGGACACAACGGTGGAACGTATCTATCAACGTCTTCGAAATGGATACCAGCACCCTGGCACAAGGTCTGCAGGCGGACAACCGAGGACGGGGACCTACGCAGCTGCAGGAAACGGAATTTAGCAACAGCACACCAACCTGGGTGGCCTGTGCCGCGCTTCCTAGCCGTACTCAACCCGTACCTTAGCGTCAACATGTCCCTCCTGATGTGAAGTGGAGGGACGTGGGCCTCAACCTCTAGTTTACCTACACGTGTACACCTGTAAGCACCCAGACATTGACGAAGGCATCGGTTCTGTATTCTGGTTAGCTTTGCGAGTGTGGTGTCGCATGCCGAAGCATACAACTGGCATCCATAATCAAGTTTTGATCTGATCAGGGTCTTATACACCATTAATAAAGATTTCCTATCGGTTCCCCATGTAGTACCTGATAAAACTTTCAGGATGTTTGTGACTTTAAGACATTTACTTTCAAGTTCGTTAATGTGGTTTTTCCACGTTAATTTCCGGTCAAAATGAACACCAAGAAATTTTACTGAAGTCTGAATTTTAATAGGAGTATCATTTAATTTTAATACTGGATTACTAATGTTACGTTTCTTAGTGAAGACTACTCCTACTGTCTTCTCAACTGAAAACCTAAATCCCCATTGTATTGCCCACTGCTCCGCGGCTTTTAGGCCAGCCTGCACCCTTTGTGCAGATAGCCTCTCAGCTCGAGAGGAGCGCCAGATTGCGCAATCGTCAGCAAACAAGGAGAATTTGAGGTCACTTAAGCTGGGGGCTGGTGATAGGAAATCATTAATCATTATAAGGAATAAAATTGGGCCCAAAACGCTACCTTGTGGAACTCCATTTTCAAAGACAAACGTGTCTGATTTTACGTTACCTTTTAATTTGACGGAAAAAGTCCTGTCCTGCAAAAAATTACTAATAAAAATTGGCAAATTACCTCTCAGACCCAAGGCGTGGAGCTTCATCATGAGGCCAGTCCGCCATGTCATGTCGAAAGCTTTTTCTATATCTAAGAATACTGCAATTAATGTTTCTTTACTGCAAAGAGCTTTTGAGATGTCAGTTTCAAGACTTATTAAATGATCTAGTGTGCTTCTACCTTGGCGGAAACCACACTGTCGATCATTCAATAAGTTGTTACTTTCCAAAAAATACATTAGTCTACGCTTTATCATACGTTCCATGACCTTACACAGACAGTTTGTGAGCGAAATCGGACGGAATGAGTTGATGTTGTTCGGGCATTTGTCCCTCTTCGGGATCGGTACGACATGGGCAAAGTGCCATGAGTTTGGAAACGTTCTGGACGTCCAGATCTCATTGTACACTTCTAGCAATTTGTCCAGGTTTCCCTGGTCAAGGTGCTTAATCATCTCGTATCGTATACCGTCAGGTCCAGGAGTAGAGCCCTTGCCCTTATTAATAGCAAAGGAAAGTTCCTCTGGGGAAAATGCTCGATTGTAGCCCTGTTCGTCCCCGTTCTCGAAGTCGAGATGCAAGAGCTCAGCACGATCACGGAACACGCCGAAGCGTGGATCATGATTGGTGGAGCTACTGGCATCTGCAAACTTCTGGCCTAGGGTGTTGGCAATGGCCTGGGGTTCGTCGAGAATCCGCCCTCCACTACTCACCTGTGAGATAAAACTCCTTCCTCCTTTGGATCTGACCCGGTTTATAGCCGACCATACCTCAGAGGAAGGGGTATCCTTGTTAATAGTGGAGACGAACGCCCGCCAAGACTCTCTCTTACACTCCCCGAGAACCCTCCTAGCCTTGGCTCTAGCTTTTTTATATTCAATTAAGTTAACAAGTGATGGAATTCTATTGAATAAACGGCATAGCCTATTTCGCTCACAGACCACTCGTCGGCAGTCTGGTGTCCACCATGGAACTCCAGGCCTGTGGGTTTTTGCAGAAGTCTTAGGAATTGTTAAATCTGCTGCGTGTATTATAGCTTGTTGTATGTGTGTAATTTTGGTGTTGATGTCTTGTCCAATGGTGTCTATACGAACGGCTCCTGAGTAGGCCCTCCAGTCTGCTTTCCTAAGGTTGTAGCGTACCTCGGGAGTAGCCGTTGGGGCGCCACACTCATAAGAAATGCAGATCGGAAAATGGTCGCTACCCAGAGAGTCGTCGTATGTAGAAAATTTACAATCTAATAGCAAGGCAGCATCAACTATAGAAAGATCTATAGCTGACGCTGTGCCAAATCGTTCGTCCACTCGAGTCGCACTACCGTCATTCAGAAGAGACAAGTTGGAGTTGAGTATAGCTGCAGCCACCTGCTCTCCCCTCCCGTCACTCCGGACACTGCCCCACCGCAAATGGCGAGCATTGAGGTCGCCGAGGATCATTTTCTTTCCTGGCAGTTGGTTAAATAGCTCCTCAAGCTCACCATCGTCAATGAGCCCGCCCGGAGGACAGTATAGTGAACAGATGGCAACATAGCCAGTCCGAATCTTAACTCTGCACGCCACAGCCTGCAGGTTCACGTTCAGATTGACTCCTTGCTGGGCAAATGAACTCCGAATGTATAGGGCTACCCCCCTTAGGTTGTCTCCCCTGTAGGACGTGTAGTTGTCAAATACAGGTGGGTCGTCCTGACCCGCAAGTAGCGTCTCTTGTAGGCAAAAAACGTCCGGCCTGAATAATGACATTAGTAAATGAAATTGAGCGTTTTTATTCCTAGCACCTCTGCAATTCCACTGTATGATACTGAATTTTAAGTCTGAGAGTTGATATGGTCAGCGTTTTGGGCTTTATTTTTCTTTCCTCTTGTATATGGGGGGGAAAGAGGGTTCGTGGAAGGATCCCCCTCATCAGATGAGCAGTCTCCCGGCTCCAAAGAGCCAGTACTCTGCTCGGCAGGGGCTCCCTGCCCCTGGTGTGGTTGAAAAGCGTAAAAGAGTGGTTGTGGTGTTGAGTCTCTTATCATGCATTCTTGCGATTGCGTTCTCCTCCTTACGTTGGGGTAGATAGGGTCGTGAGTCTGTTTGGGTTTCGGGGTCAGGTATAACTTGTTAGTTTGGGTCTCGTTATTGGTCATAGTTGTATTAGTGTTCTCGTCTTTGGCGTCTGTGGTTGAATAACCGGTGATTGTGGGGTCAGTCTGTGTTGCGATGGTCTTGGTCTCAGTCTGCGTTCCAGTGGTGCACATTTTGGGAGGTGAGGTATTTTTGGATACAGCGGATGCAAAGGACATTCCAGGTGTTGGTGTCTGCAAGGACAACTCCACCTGCCTCTTAGCCTCCTTGTAGTCCAAATTGTTCTCTGCTCTCACCTTACTGATCTCATACTCCCTCAGGTAGGAAGGGCACTTCCTGTCTGAGGCAGCATGCTGACCGGAACAGTGGTAGCATTTTTCCTCCGTTTGTGTACAGTCATCGTCCCTGTGTCCGGTCTGAGCACATTTGGAGCATACCTGGGTGTTACGGCAGGCCTTACCAGTGTGTCCAAACCTTTGGCAGTTAAAACAACGCATTGGGAATGAAATGTATACTTTGGTCTGGACCCTCTCATATTCTACCAAGACATGAGTGGGCCTAACAAGTCCGTCAAAAGTGAGTACTGCTGTAGTTGATCGTTTTCGTTCACCGTCTGTGGTCTTCCTATTAAATACGTAAGCATCGACGACTCCTTGATCTTTCATGTGGAACTTAATTTCGTCATTAGTCATCCCCTGAAATTCGTAGCTGTTAACTACAGCCTTACAGGTGTTGAGAAATGCTGGGATATATGGTTCCACTTTTGTTGTATGAAAAGTTTTAAGATTCAAGGCGTCCCTCATTTGCTGGGCGTCTTTAACAGTAACTTGGAGTTCGCCTTTTCTTGTCTTTCGGACTTTCTCCACGTCCCCTATCTGATCCTTAATGGCCTTCTGTATGATGAATCCATTAATTTTGTCAAACGAGGTAGACGTGTCAATAGTCCGAAAGTGGATTACTCGGGCCTTCTCAGTTGATACTTGTATGTTTCGTCTTTGTTGAGTAGTTTGGTCGGTAGCCGTTACATTGTCTGAGTTTGTCGTTGGTCGTGGCAGTCGTGGGTCATGATTGGTCTCCCGCCTCTGCCTGTCCCTGCCTGGACGAGCAGAGGGGGGCTTGGTGCTTCCCCTCCCAGAGGGCATGGTTGGGGTGGCTGGGAACCACCCCTTGGGTACAGCTTTGCTTGTTTAATTACATGTATGGTTTTGGTGCACTAAGGTTATGCAAGGCCCTCAGTGCAAAAAAAAATACTTTTACTTAAGGACGACCCCCGAACAGTGGTGTGCCTGCACGATCACAGACGTCACTGCTGGATTGGCCCAGGTTTTCCCCGACCCCCACTGGAGACACACAATCCCACTCCGTGAGGTGCGCACCACTGGGGGGGCTCTAGCACGAATACTGAATTATGAAAATTCAGCAGGTGCCTCGGCCAGGGTAAGTATTAGAAAAAAGTAAGTAAGAGAGAAAGCCCTCCTACCACGTCAGGAAGGACAACAGTTAGCGCTTCCCTCGCAGTTGTGTGGGTCACTCACACTAACTGTGGGGAGGGAATGCTAAGGTTGTCAATCCTGGGCGCTCGTGAGGTGTCAAAAATTGTAAGTGACAGAGCCACTTTTAAAATGAATTGATGAATGATGAAATGTTGCACTGCTTTAAATAGCAAGAACAAGTGCAAGTGCAATCGCACAAGATGCAGCGGTCAATGGCGAAGAAAAACCGTTACAGAGTACTGTTCCCGCAAGAACGTCAGTCTCCTCCCGTGTCCAATCAGCCTCTGAATCTCAATAGAGAGACAGAGCTTATATACCCAGCAGCAGCCGCTATGAGTCATGTTGGGAAAACCCAGAAAGTCGCTGGTGACTGGTTCCGTTGCTAAGATACGGTAACATCTGGTTGGTTGCTAGGGAAGGCGGCACATTGGAATGCGATACGCAGTTTGTAGGGGAGATGTCCACTACAATATTAATGTATATATTATATGTTGGGGGGGTGAATTCCTATAACTGATATATTATAGTTAATTAAGTTCATTCGTTATATTATGTAAGGTTATGTATTTATAACGGATAGAAAACGTGATGTGTTGAGTACTTTTAACTTACACCACTGAGTACGTGTTGAGTACTTTCCACCTTACAGCACGCAGAGTACATACAAATGAACAATGGAATGCGCCTCAACATCCGGCTTCCCACTTGTTCGTTTCCGTTCTGGCTGACTTGGGTTTCGTAATCCTGTGTTCGGAATCATTGCTCGAGTGTTAACCCTTTGAGGACGAGGGTTTAATGTTGTTATTAGTTGATGGTTTAAGTTTTAACCCTTTGTTTGTTTTAACTTTTAACCCTTTGTTTGTTTTAACTTTTAACCCTTTGATGATTTTAAGATTTAACCCTTTGAGGACGAGTGTGAATGTGTTTAGCGTATAATTGAGTGTGTGTGTGTGTGTGTGTGTGTGTGTGTGTGTGTGTGTGTGTGTGTGTGTGTGTATCTACATTAGGGGAGGATTAGGTTAGGTTAGTCTCGATTAGGGTAGGACTAGGTTAGGTTAGTCTAGATTAGGGGAGGATTAGGTTAGGTTAGTCTCGATTAGGTTCGGTCCAGGGTAGGATTAGGTGAGGGTAGTCTAGATTAGGGTAGGATTAGGTTAGGTTAGTCTCGATTAGGGTAGGACTAGGTTAGGGTAGTCTAGATTAGGGGAGGATTAGGTTAGGTTAGTCTCGATTAGGTTAGATTAAGAAAAGTCGTTTCTATCATTGAATTTGTGTCATATTTCAACTAATTTATTTTTTGCGTTTTTTTTGTGTGTATTCACTTCCGAGCGTCGATATTAATGATAGCTGTAATGATATATAGATTACGTTCATTGGGGATTACTCATGTCTCTCTCTCTCTCTCTCAGTTAATTTATCATCCCAAGTAAAGTCATTTCTCTTCGCTGTCTCTTTCAACTCGCTTGCTGTTTCTCTCTCGCTGTCACTTTCTCTTTGATTCTCTCTCTCTCTCTCTCTCTCTCTCTCTCTCTCTCTCTCTCTCTCTCTCTCATATCTATATATATTTATCTATCTCTCTCTCTCCCTCCCACTCTTTTTTTTCTCGAAGAATTACAAAGAGTTCATTTTTTCTACCATACCCGGGACGAGGAGCCATCGGGCTGAGGCAGAATCCATTATCAATATGGAAATGCCGCCGCGTCTTCTTAGCAAGACTACCAACTTCCCCAAATTTTCAGAGATACAGAATTATTTCAGAATTACTCGTCGGCACAACAGAAAGAGAGTGAGGGTGGGGAGGGGGTGAGAGGGAAAGAGAGTAAGAGGAGAGGGGAGGAAGAGTGAGTGGGAGAGCATTTTAGATGGCTTTAAGAAAAATAATAAGAAAGGTTTTTTGTTTCGTTTTATTTCTTTCAGTTTTTGTTTAGACATGATGTATTTTTTACTGGTTTATTTATGTAATTTCTAAGTCATTTCGATTTAATGATAATTTTAATATTAATTTCATTAAAGATAACATTAAATGCAAATTAAAGAAAATTAGAGATAGTGAAAAAGAGAGAGAGAGAGAGATAAAAGAGAGAGAAAGACAAGAATTTACTTCGAGTCAGATCGCAACTTGGCAGCAAAGGAATAATTTGTATGTGATAATGGCCGCCGCTGAACACTGGCCGCTGGAGTTATGTTGAGTCTATCTTCTACTTCCCTCATTTCGGAAAGTGGAGAGAAACTTTATTTTTTTGCTGTTGTTGTTGTACACTGCTATACTCTGCGATGCTCCCTGCTATACTTGTGCCAGGAGAGTGTTGTTTGCTATGCACACACACACACACACACACACACACACACACTTGGAGGATTGTGTTTTCAAATCTGTATTGTTTTTAGTTGGTACGGTCTCTCTCTCTCTCTCTCTCTCTCTCTCTCTCTCAGGATATGAATTATCTATATTTTTTCTCTGATGTCTATGACTTTACAATCTACCTCCACCTCCTCTATTCTTCTTCTTCCTCTACACTCACCTCCTCCTCACTCTTCTTCTTCCTTCTTCCTCCTACCCCTACTCCCTCTCCTCCTCCTACCCCCTACTACCCCCCGTTTGCTACTCGGCTATACCATCAAGGATCTTGTACCCATCCTGTTTAAATCCTCTCATCACATAGGACTTATCTTTCAGGGATCTGCTATACTATGCTATACTATACTATGCTATACTATACTATGCTATACTATGCTATACTATACTATGCTATACTATGCTATGCTATACTATGCTATGCTATACTATGCTATGCTATACTATGCTATGCTATACTATGCTATGCTATGCTATACTATACTAAAATTTACCCATCATCTCAAAAAAATTAATATATATTTACAAAAATAAACATCTGTTATACGATCAAAATTATATTATACTAAGATGCTATACAAGTTATAGTATAGCATATTCCTTAGTGCTATACCGACAATATTCTCCCACGTTATGTATCTCTCTGGTTGGGATTGTATCTAAGCGTATCTTATTTTCTTATCTAGCGCCTGTCTGCTATGCGGTCTGCTATGTTATACGATGCTCTTCTGTTTCCTTCTTGCTATACCGTTTAAGAGTTTCCCTGGGTCTTGTTCTTGTTCTTCAATCTTTTCTTTTCTTTTTCCTTCTTCAATTTCTTATTCTTCTTTGTTTTGTCGTACGATGCTATACATACATACATACATACATACATACATACATACATACATACATACATACATACATACATACATACCGCCATATTTGTGTGTGTGTGTGCAGATGAGAGTTGCCATGTACCCGTATTTCTTCATATTAAAAAACAACAAAGAAATAACTAATAATATTCAATAAAACACAATAAATTATAAAAAACAAAAACATTATTTAATATTTTACTATCAAATAAACTTCATAATCACACTTAAGTTAACGTACAATAAAAAAGATAATAATAATAATAATAGTTCTTGATCCAGAGTCGAGGTATCTGGCATCTCTAATGTAAATGTCATCGGGCTATATAACTTATGAATGTCGTTTGTCTATATCGTTTCAAGTCTCGTAGGTCAAGTTTTAAAAGTGTCGTTAACGATATCATTTGACAAGAGAGAGTTGACAGATATTGTTTGGTGTGTGTGTGTGTTTGTTTTGTTTTATTGTTTCGAGGAGGAGGAGGAGGTTTGTTTCGGCTTTTCATCAGTTCATGTGTTTGTAACTTTGTCTCTCTCTGGTTTATATAATTTCGTGTTTTGATTTGTATATTTTGATATATTTTTTTTTTATTTATTTTTTAGTTTTTTTTAGACAAAACTTGAGAAATTATTGATATTTTACCCCTAATATTTATAAGGTAATGCAATATTGACCAGTATAAATAAAACAAAAAAAATATATATCTTAAAAAAGATTGACTGCGACTGACGACGAGAGTAATGCGCCACGCCACGCTCTGCCTTCCTATTGGTCCTCGTCAAACCCTCGCTCCTCATTGGCTGACGATTGGGGGGAGTGATTGCTTAAGGGCATTCACTAGGGTTGGAGGAAGGATG
>NW_024751041.1:0-2661 GCF_018991925.1 Homarus americanus
CCTCTGACACTCTTTGGTTCACCTCTGAGACTGCCAGGTACACATCTGACACTCCGTGGTGCACCTCCGATATTCCCAGGTACACCTCCGATATCCCAGGTACACCTCCGATACTCCCAGGTACTCCTTTGAGACTCCCAGGTACTTCAATGACAGTCCCTGGTATACCTCTGACATTCCCAGGTACTCCTCTGACACTCCCAGGTACACCTCTGATACTCCCAGGTACACCTCTGACACTCCCAGGTCCGCCTCCGACACTCCCAGGTACAACTCCGACACTCCCAGGTAAACCTCAGATACTCCTAGGTACACCTCTCACAATCCAAGGTACACCTCACACACTCCCAGGTACTCCTGTGACTCTCCCTGGTACTTTTCTGACACTCCCAGGTACACCTCAGACACTCCCAGGTACACCTCAGAGACTTCCAGGTACACCTCTGACACTCCCAGGCACACCTCTGACACTCCCAGGTACACTGCTGACACTGCCAGGTACACCTCTGACACCCAGCACACCTCCTCCGGGACACTCAGAGAACACCGGGCCAGACACTGCCAGGTACACCTCTGACACTCCATGTACACCTCCGACACTCCCTGGTACACCCCTGACACTCACAGGTACTCCACTGACACTCCCTGGTACACCCTTCACACTCCCAGGTACACCTCTGACACTCCCAGGTACACCTCTGACACTCACCAGGTACACCTCAGACACTCCCAGGTACACCCCAGACACTCCCAGGTACAACCCAGACACTCCCAGGTACACTTCTCACACTCACAAGTACACCTCTGACACTCCCAGGTACACTTCTGACACTCCCAGGTACACCTCTGACACTCCCAGGTACACCTCTGACACTCCCAGGTACACCTCTGACACTCCCAGGTACACCTCTGACACTCCCAGGTACTCCACTGACATTCCCTGGTACACCTCTGACACTCCCAGGTACACGTCCAACACTCCCAGATACACCTCTGACTCTCCCAGGTACATCTCTGCCACACCCAGGTACACCTCTGACACTCCCAGGTACACCTTGGACACTCCCAGTTACACCTCCGATACTTCCAGGTACACCTCTGACACTCCCAGGTACACGTCCAACACTCCCAGATACACCTCACGATGCTCCCCAGGTGTCTCCTGGGCACTCCCAGGTACACCTCTGACACTCCCAGGTACACCTCTGACACTCCCAGGTACACCTCCATTACTCCCAGGTACATCTCTGACACTCCCTAGGTATTCCTCTGACACTCCTGGTACATCTCTGGCACTCCCAAGGTACACCGCCCAGCCTCCCATGTATACCGCTGACACTGCCAGGTACACCTCAGACACTGCCAGGTACACCTCAGACACTGCCAGGTACACCTCAGTCACTCCCAGGTTCACCTCAGACACTCCAAGGTGCACCTCTGACACTCGTAAGTGCACCTCTGACACTCTCAGGTACACCTCCGACACCCCAAGGTACACTTCTCACACTCCCAGGTACACCTCCGACACTCCCAGGTACAACTCCGACACTCCCAGGTAAACCTGCGATACTCCTAGGTACACCTTTGACACTCCCAGGTACACCACTGACACTCCTAGGTATTCCTCTGACACTCTCTGGTACACCTCTGACACTCCCAGGTACACCTCTGAAACTCCCAGGTGCACCTCTGACACTCCCAGGTACTCCACTGACATTCGCTGGTACACCTCTGACACTCCCAAGTACACGTCCAACACTCCCAGATACACCTCTGACACTCCCAGGTATATCTCTGACACTCCCAGGTACACTTCTCACACTCCCTGGTACTTCTCTGACACTCCCAGGTACACCTCCGACACTCCCAGGTACACCTCTGACACTCCCAGGTTCTCCACTGACATTCCCTGGTACACCTCTGACATTCCCAGGTACACGTCCAACACTCCCAGATACACCTGAGACACTCCCAGGTACATCTCTGACACTCCCAGGTACACCTCTGACACCCCCAAGTACACCTCTGACTCTCCCAGGTACACCTCCGATACTCCCAGGTACACCTCAGACACTCCCAGGTACAACTCCGACACTCCCAGGGAAACCTCCGATACTCCTAGGTATTCCTCTGAAACTCTCTGGTACATCTCTGACACTCCCAGGAACACCTCAGACACTCCCTGGTACACCTCAGACACTCCCAGGTTCTCCACTGACATTCCCTGGTACACCTCTGACATTCCCAGGTACACGTCCAACACTCCCAGATACTCCTCTGACACTCCCAGGTACATCTCTGACACTCCCAGGTACACCTCTGACACCCCCAGGTACACCTCGACCTCCGTTGCATCAACTGACACTGCCAGGGCCACACCTCTGACACTCCATGTACACCTCAGGCACGCCGTTTTACCTCTGACACTCAAGGTTCCTCCACTGACGTTCCCTGGTACACTCTGACATTTCCAGGTACACGTCCCAGCACTCCAGATACACCCCTGACACTCCCAGGTACACCTCTGACCTTCCCAGGCACACCTCTGACACCCCCAGGTACACCTCTGACACTCCCAGGTACTCCACTGACACTCCCTGGTACACCTCTGATACTCCCAGGTACACCTGTGACACTCCTAGGTACACCTAAGACACTCCC
>NW_024751042.1:0-20045 GCF_018991925.1 Homarus americanus
TCAGTATACTTCGTTCAGTTACGTATTGCTTACCTGTATCTGTACTGCACTGGTACCTGTACCTGTACCTGTACTTGTATCTGTACCTGCCCTGGTACCTGTACCTGTGCTTGTATCTGTACCTGCCCTGGTACCTGTACCTGTATCTGTACCTGCACTGGTATCTGTACAGGTGATAAAATGTAACTTAGTTTCTCCAGATTCATGTGAGAGAGAGAGAGAGAGAGAGAGAACAAAATACAAGTTATTGATTCGAAGATTTTAGCGTAATAACAGTGAGAGAAAGAGAACAGGAGTACACACACACACACACACACACACACACACACACACACACACACACACACACACACACACAGAAAATGGTGGATTTGTGTACTATGGGGCGTGGTCATGCGTTAACAGTGGTAAGGAAGGGCGTGTTCAGGCGTATAAATCAGTAGGGGCGTGGTCAGGCGTATATAGAGTAGTAGGGGCGTGTTCAGGCGTATCTAGAGTAGTAGGGGCCGTGTTCAGGCGTATATAAAGTAGTAGGGGCGTGTTCAGACGAATATATAGAGTAGTAAGGGCGTGTTCAGGCGTATATAAGTAGTAGGGGCGTGTTCAGGCGTATATAGAGTAGTAGGGGCGTGGTCGGGCGATATAGAGTAGTGAGGGCGTGTTCAGGCGTGGAAAGAGTGGTAGGGGCGTGTTCAGGCGAATATAGAGTAGTAGGGGGCGTGTTCAGGCGTATATAGAGTAGTAGGGGGCGTGTTCAGGCGTATATAGAGTAGTAGGGGCGTGGTCAGGCGTATATAGTAGGGGGCGTGGTCAGGCGATATATAGAGTAGTAAGGGGCGTGTTCAGGCGTATAGAGTAGTAGGGCGTGGTCGGGCGTATATAGGTAATAGGGGGCATGTTCAGGCGTGGAAAGAGTGGTAGGGGCGTGTTCAGGCGTATATAGTAGTAGGGGCGATGTTCAGGCGTATATAGAGTAATGGGGGGCGTGGTCAGGCGTATATAGAGTAGTAGGGGCGTGTTCAGGCGTATATAGAATAGTAGGGGGGCGTGTTCAGGCGTATATAAGTGAGAGGGGCGTTCGAGGCGTATATATAGAGTAATGAGGGCGTGTTCAGGCGTATATAGGTAGTAGAGGGCGTGTTCAGGCGATATATAGAGTAGTAGGGGGCGTGTTCAGGCGTATATAGAGTAGTAGGGGCGTGTTCAGGCGTATATAGAGTAGTAGGGGCGTGTTCAGGCGTATATAGAGTAATGGGGGCGTGTTCAGGCGTATATAGAGTAGTAGGGGGCGTTCTCAGGCGTATATAGAGTAGTAGGGGCGTGCTCAGGCGTATATAAGTAGTAGGGGGCGTGCTCAGGCGTATATAAGAATAGGGGCGTGTTCAGGCGTATATAGAGTAGTAGGGGGCGTGTTTAGGCGTATATAGAGTAGTAGGGGGCGTGTTCAGGCGTATATAGAGTAGTAGGGGGCGTGGTCAGGCGTATATAGAATAGTAAGGGGGCGTGTTCAGGCGTATATAGAGTAGTAGGGGCGTGGTCAGGCGTATATAAGTAGTAGGAGGCGTGTTCAGGCGTATATAGAATAGTAAGGGGCGTGTTCAGGCGTATATAGAGTAGTAGGGGCGTGGTCAGGCGTATATAGAGTAGTAGGGGGCGTGGTCGGGCGTATATAGAATAGTAGGGGGCGTGTTCAGGCGTATATAGAGTAGTAGGGGCGTGGTCAGGAGTATATAGAGTAGTAGGGGCGTGTTCACGCGTATATATAAAGTAAGGGGCGTGGTCAGCGTATATAGAGTAATAGGAGGCGTGTTCAGGCGTATATAGAGTAGTAGGGGGCGTGGTCAGGCGTATATAGAGTAGTAAGGGCGTGTTTCAGGCGTATATAGAGTAGTAGGGGCGTGTTCAGGCGTATATAGAGTGTAGGGGGGCGTGGTCAGAGCGTATATAGAGTAGTAGGGGGCGTTCAGGCGTATATAGAGTAAGTAGGGGGCATGGTCAGGCTTAAGTAAAGAGACCGCCCAGAATGAACTTTAAAAACAAACTCTCATCGTAAAATAAAAATATCACTTAAATAAATCCTTTGAGTAAAGTAAAAAAAAAATTACACCACTCCCTCTCTCTCTCTCTTACTCTCTCAACGCCGCCCCAAACGTAAACAAAATATACCCCCTCCCCTCAGTTCCAACAACAAACAGTAAACGAGGGGAAAGACGCTTTACAAACACAGCAAAAACACAACACAACAAACAAACACACTCAACAAAACACACACAAGAGACTCCTCGATTTACACCCGAGTCATTCTTGTCCAAAACTACTGCTACTACTACTACTACTACTACTACTACTACTACTGAAAGAATGACCACCAGAGAATGGCCTCCAGCCTCCCCCAATAGCCATACCTTCGCCACCATTTTATTACCTTAATATTAAATATCCTAATACATAAGTAACTATCCTAGCTGTGTTGAGTTAGTTGAACCGTAGATCTATGCGGCATTCAGTGACTGTTGCCTCATAGTCAATATCTGCAACTGCTGTCGGGTTTTGGGGCTGATGCTCTCGTTCCCTAGTGCAGAGCAAAGCCACCCGAAAGGAGAGAAGGACAGTCGACATCTCATCCAGGCTGTAACATAACTTCTGGGCTGCTGCTTCTGTTCGAGATCACCTCCACTGAGTCTGGCGTAGAAACATCTTGCACTTGGTCCCATCCCACCAGGGTTGTGAACACTAGAGGAGTGAAGCTGCCTTGATCAATGTTCTGAATTCTCTTCCCTATGCCCCTTCTCTTGTCGTTCTCGTTCCTCCTATGTGCAGCATCGAGAGCTAGGTTACGGTGACATCGGCCATGGGATCAAAATCCTGATGTCGAAGGCTCGCTGTCCCCGCGTCCAGAATCCTCGAGCACTGACGTCCACACGGGCTTCGTTAGATGTGTTTGAAGTCCTATGTTGGAAGATCTCACCATCCAATAGAAGGAGGGTCGGTTCTACCATGACATCCCGGCAGATTTCCTTCAACATATTTGCTGTAAGGTCCCTTACTTCGTCATGCCTCATGCATATGAAGCCCCTTCTTGACACACCATGGCGTGATCGCTATCATAGGAAGAGCCACACACGCATTGGAGGCAAACCATCTACTAGCCAACCGTACCTTAGAGCAATGGCATCTGTAAATTCTTGTTTATTAAGACTGAAACCATTTGCCCTTATCGGTAACGTAGTTAACCAGTTCGAGGCGCCCACTTCCTGCGCTATAGCTACTACTACTACTGCCACTACTACTACTACAACAACTATCACCATTACCACACCACCACCACCACCACCAGACAGGACTTACCTTCTAATCTTCTCAACTAATACAAACTCACGCACTCACTCACGCACTCACTCTTTTTTTCTTCATTGACGTTTAGCCTCTCTCTCTCTCTCTCTCTCTCTCTCTCTCTCTCTCATTTTATATATTTTATTCTCACCCACTTTCAAGCTTTCTAAAGGGTGAGGTTGGAGGGTGAGGCTGGAGGGTGAGGTTAAAGTGTGAGGCTGGAGGGAAAGGTTGGAAGGTGAGATTGAAGGGTGAGGTTAAAATGTGAGATTGGAGGGTGAAGTTGGAGGGTGAGATTGAAGGATGAGGTTAGAGGGTGAGGTTAAAGTGTGAGGCTAGAGGGCAAGGTTGGAGGGTGAGGCTAGAGGGAAGGTTGGAGGATGAGGTTAGAGGGTGAGGTTAAAGTGTGAGGCTAGAGGTAAGGTTGGAGGATGGGGTTGGAGGTGAGGTTAGAGGTGAGGTTAAAGTGTGAGGCTAGAGGGTGAGGTTAAAGTGTGAGGCTGAGGGTAAGGTTGGAGGTGAGGCTAGGGTGAGGTTGGAGGATGAGGTTGGAGGGAGGTTAAGTGTGAGGCTACAGGGTAGTAGGTTGGAGGGTGAGGCTAGAGGTAAGGTTGGAGGATGAGGTTGGAGGTGACGTTAAAGTGTGAGGCTAGAGGGTAGGTTGGAGGGTGAGGCTAGAGGAAAGGTTGGAGGATGAGGTTGGAGGTGAGGTTAAGTGTGAGGCTAGAGGGTAAGGTTGGAGGTGAGGCTAGAGGTAAGGTTGGAGGATGAGGTTGAGGTGAGGTTAAAGTGTGAGGCTAGAGGGTAGGTTGGAGGATGAGGTTGGAGGTAGGTTGGAGGTGAGGCTAGAGGATAAGGTTGGAGGGTGAGGCTGGAGGGAAGGTTGGAGGATGAGGTTGGAGGTGAGGGTTAAGTGTGAGGCTAGAGGTAAGGTTGGAGGTGAGGCTAGAGGTAAGGTTGGAGGATGAGGTTGGAGGTGAGGTTAAAGTGTGAGGCTGAGGTAAGGTTGGAGGGTAGAGGCTAGAGGAGGTAGGTTGGAGGATGAGGTTGGAGGGTAAGGTTGGAGGATGAGGTTGGATGGTGAGGCTAGAGGTAAGGTTGGAGGTGAGGTTGGAGGGTGAGGCTAAAGTGTAGATGAGAGAGGTAGGTTGGAGGATGAGGCTAGAGTGAGTTGGAGGATGAGGTTGGAGGGTGAGGTTAAAGTGTGAGGCTAGAGGTAAGGTTGGAGGGTGAGGCTAGGGGTAAGGTTGGAGGATGAGGTTGGAGGTGAGGTTAAAGTGTGAGGCCAGAGGGTAAGGTTGGAGGTGAGGCTAGAGGGTAGGTTGGAGGTGAGGTTAAAGTGTGAGGCTAGAGGTAGGTTGGATGGTGAGGCTAGAGGGTAAGGTTGGAGGATGAGGTTGAGGTAAGGTTGAGGATGAGGTTGGATGGTGAGGCTAGAGGTAAGGTTGGAGGTGAGGTTGGAGGTGAGGCTGGAGGTGAGGTTGAGCAAATTGGAACAGGAGAGAGGAGTAACAGAGTGCCGAGTTATATACCATATCTATGTTTTCCCTCCCCTATCAACCTTCCTTCCTTCTTCCTTCCTTCCTTCCTTCTTCCTTCCTCCCTCCCCTCTTCCCTTAACCCCACCCACCCTACCCATCCTCCCCACCCTTCTCTCCCACCCCTCCTCACCCTCCCCACCCTCTTCCCTCCTCCCCTCCTCCCCTCCCCACCCTCTTCCCCTCCTCCACCTCTCCTCCCCTACCCTCTTCTCCTCCTCTTCCCCTCCTCCACCCTCTCCCCTCCCTTCCACCCTCTTCTCCTCCTCTTCCCCTCCTCCACCCTCCTCCCCTCCCTACCACCCTCTTCCCCTCCTCCCCTCCCCACCACCCTCCCCCTCCTCCACCCTCCTCCCCTCCCCACCCTCTTCTCCCTCTTACCCCTCCCCACCACCCTCCCCTCCTCCCACCTCCCCTCCCCCACCCTCTTCCCCTCCTCCTCCCCTCCCTACCACCCTCTTCCCCTCCCTCCCTCCCCTTCCCCTCCCTCCCACCCCCCACCCTCTTCTCCCCTCCTCCCACCCTCCCCTACCACCCTCTCCCCCCTCCTCCCTCCCTACCCTCTTCCCCTCCCTCCACCCTCCTCCCCTCCCCTACCCCTCTTCCCTCCCTCTTCCCTCCCTACCACCCTCTTCCCCTCCCTCCCACCTCCCTCCCTACCACCCTCTTCTCCTCCTCTTCCCTCCTCCACCCTCTCCCCTCCCTTCCACCCTCTTCTCCTCCTCTTCCCCTCCCTACCACCCTCTTCCCCTCCTCCACCTCCCTACCACCCTCTTCTTCTCCTCCTCCCCCCCTACCACCCTCTTCCTCCCTACCTCTCCCCTCCTCTTTCTATCCTTCTTTATTCCCTCAATTATTCAAACCCTTCCGTGGAGTCACCTGGCGCCAACATCTCCCCTCACCTACACCAACACCTCCCCTCCCCCACCAACTTCCTCCTCCCCCCTCACCAACACCTCCCTCACCTACAACACCTCCCCTCTCACCAACACCTCTCTCCTCCACCTTAACCAACACCTCCCCCTCACCAACACCTCCCCCCTCACCTACCAGCCCACCTCTCTCACCCCTAACCAACACCTCACCTACCACACCTCCCCTCACCTACACCTATCCCCTCCCCTCCCCTACACCAACACCTCCCCTCACCCTACACCAACACCTCCCCCTCCCTACCTGCTTACCTCCCCTCACACCTCAACCATCACCTCCCCTCCCCACCCTACTACCCACCTCCCCTCACCTACATCAACACCTCCCCTCACCCCAACACCTCCCTCACCAACTGCCCACCTCCCCTCACCTACACCAACACCTCCCCTCACCAGCACACCTCCCTCACCCACCAACACCTCCCCACAAACACCTCCCTCACCTACACCAACACCTCCCTCCCCCTCACCAACACCTCCCTCACCTACACCTCCCCTCACCTACACCTCCCCTCCCACCCCTACACCAACCTCCCCTCACCTACCAACACCTCCCCACCCACGCCCACCTCCCCTCACCCCTACCAACACCTCCCCTCACCTACCAACACCTCCCCTCACCTACACCAACACCTCCCCTCACCCCACCAACACCTCCCCTCACACCCATCAACACCTCCCCTCACCTACACCAACCCTCCCCTCACCTACACCAACACCTCCCCTCACCACCAACACCTCCCCTCACCCCTACACCAACACCTCCCCCTCACCAACCACCTCCCCTCACCTCAACCAACTACCTCCCCTCCCTCCACAACACCTCCCCTCACCTCAACCAACACCTCCCCCTCCCCACCTACACCCAACACCTCCCCACCTACACCAACACCCCCACCCTCACCTCCCCCACTCCACACCAACACCTCCTCACCCCCACCTCACCCACACCTCCCCCACCCACACCTCCCCACACCAACACTCTCCTTCACCCACACCAACACCTCCTCACCCCACACCAACACCTCACCTACACCACACCCTCACCAACACCTCCTCACCCACACAACACCTCCCCCACCTACACCAACACCTCCCCTCACCTACACCAACACCTCCCCACCAACACCCCCTCACCTAACCAACACCCTCCTCACAAACACCCCTCACCCAACCTTCCTCACCTACACCTCCCCTCACCAACCTCCCCACCCACACCAACACCTTCACCCACAACCAACACCTCACCCACACACCAACACCTCCCCACCCACACACCTCCCTCCCCACACCAACACCTCCCCCACCCACACCAACACCTTCCCCACCACACCAACACCTCACCCACACCTCCCCTCACCTACACCACACCCTCACCTACACCAACACCTCCCCTCACCCACACCAACACCTCACCCCTACACCTTCCTCACCTACACACCTCACCTACACCAACACCTCCCACACCAACACTCTCACCTACACCAACACCTCACCAACACTTCCCCTGAGTTATTAATACACAACCTCAGTTATTAATACACAACCTCCAGTTATTAATACACAACCTCCAGTTATTAATACACAACCTAGTAAATACACAACTCCAGTTATTAATACACAACCTCCACATATTAATACACAACCTCCAGTTATTAATACACAACTCCAGTTATTAATACACAAATCTCCAGTTATTACACAACCTAGTTATTAATACACACCTCCAGTTATTATTACACAACTCCAGTTATTAATACACAACCTCCAGTTATTAATACACAACCTCCAGAATACACAACCTCCAGTTATTAATACACAACTCCAGTTATTAATACACAACCTCCAGTTATTAATACACAACCTCCTGTTACTAATACACACAACCTCCTGTTATTAATACACAACCCCTGTTATTATAATACACAACTCCAGTTATTAATACACAACCTAGTTATTAATACACAACCTAGTTATTAATACAAACCTCCAGTTATTAATACACAACCTCCAGTTATTAATACACAACCTAGTTATTAATACACAACCTCCAGTTATTAATACACAACCTCCTGTTATTACACAACCTCCAGTTATTAATACACAACCTCCAGTTATACACAACCCAGTTATTAATACACAACCTCCTATATTAATAACACACAATACATTTATTTTCTGTAAACATCGATTTAGATAAAGTTTTAGATACTTTCATTTAATAACAAAACAGCTGTAAATATAAACAGCCGGTAAATATAACAGCTTAGTAACATTACAGCGGTAACATAGTCGGTAAATACACAATGGTAAAGACATCAGACAGCCGGTAAGTATAACAAACAGCCGGTAAGTATAACAAACAGCCGGTAAATTAAGTCGGTAAATATTACAGACGGTAAAGACATCAGACAGCCGTTAAATATAACAGACAGCCGATAAATATAACAGACAGCCGGTAAATAAATCAGGACAGCCGGTAAATATAACAAACAACCGGTAATATAATGACAGCCAGTAAATACCAAGAAAGCCGGTAAATATAACAGACAACCGGTAAATACAAGTCGGTCATTAGCACAAAGTCAGCCGGTAAATATACCGAAAGCCGGTAAATATAATAGAACACGGTTAAATATAACAAAACCGCTTAATATAACATAAAACAGCTAAATATAACATAAAGAAGCTAATATAACAAAGCAGCTAAATATAACATAAAGCAGCTAAATATAACATAAAACAATATAACATAAAGCAGCTAAATATAACATAAACAACCAATTATAACAGAAAACCGCTAAATTTGTACTTCACCCAACGCTCAAATCTCCTTGAAAATCCTCAAAATTTCTCTTCCTCGTCGACGCCCCCGCCCCGCTGATGACTACCAATATTAAACTCCCCACAAATTAAACATGAAAAGAATTGAAAATGATATTTAATAGAAAATCACAGGGGTCTGGTGGGGCGGTGCAGGCAAACTAAGGGTTGGGTGGGTGGGGCGGGGCACTGAGTGGGTTCATCTGGTTGATGGCGAGAATAAGTTTCCAAGGATCCGTTTCTCTAAGATTCATTAGTTTTTCCCTCGTGATAGGAAGGTTCGTTTCTGGGAGGGTTACTGCTGCTACAGGTGGTGTGCTCTGTCCAGGCTTTTGGGGGTGATGGTGATGGGGTTTGTTGAAGTGTCCTGGTCTTATAGTTTACTACGAGTTTATTTCATTTTAAGATTTACCTGCTAAGTTTCCTAACACTAACCCTAACCTAACCTAACCTAACCTAACCTAACCTACAACCCTAATAATCCCAACCCCTAATTGGCGTTATGTTAACTAGGCTGTCTAATTTTCAGGTGACCCAAATGACGATAAAAATGTCCGACAGTGAAATATTCGCAGCATGGCAGGTGCTAAATGAGTGTGACAACCAACACCTGCACATTAGCATTTCATTAAGAATATTACAGGTATTTTGTAAATGACAGTAGGAACTTGGTTTACTGAAGTCACAGAGAGAGAATCATTCCACTCTACAGTATATCACACGAGGTTTGTCTGGCCGTCAGCTGAAAGACAATATTGGACTATTGGAGCCACTACCCAGGCAGCGGTCAGAAGGCGAGCAGACGTCATACAGAAGAGGGAAAATATATCGATCATAAACTAAATAATGATAAAGTAACGTGATATTACTGATAAACCATCAATTGTTTCTCTTCAATGGAACCCAGATATACGACCATCTTTTGTTTCACTGGAGAAGGCGTATTCGACTACCGTCTCTGCCCCACCACTTAAAAAGACAACAAACACCTCACGCTACCTTCTACTTATCAAAAGATACACACACACTTTCTTTACCTTCTTCAGAGAGCCCCCAGCAGGTACACCACCATGAAGAGAGTTGGCGCCAAAAACAAGGGGTGGTCGGTGTTCCCCACCTAACCTAATGTAAACAACCTCGTCGCGGTGTTTACAATGGCAACCAGAGCCCGGGGTGGTCAAGGTGGGTCACGATTATAACGTGTAACTCAGAACGACTATGAATAACTGTAACTCAGAACGACTATGAATAACGTGTAACTCAGAACGACTATGAATAACGTAACTCCAGAACGACTATGAATAACGTATAACCAGAACGACTATGAGCAACTGTAACCCGAACGACTATGAATAACTGTAACTCCGAACGGCATATGAGCAACGTGTAACTCAGAACGACTACGAATAACTGTAACCCGAACGACTATGAATAACGTATAACCCAGAACGACTATGAATAACGTGCTCAGAACGACTATGAGTAACGTGTAACTCAGAACGACTATGAATAACGGTAACTCAGAACGACTATGGTAACGGTAACTCAGAATATGAATAACGTGTAACTCAGAACGACTACGAGTAACGTGTAACTCAGAAACGACTATGAATAACGTGTAACTCCAGAACGACTATGAGCAACGTGTAACTCCAGAACGACTATGAGCAACTGTAACTCAGAACGACTATGAGCAACGTGTAACTCAGAACGACTATGAATAATCTGTAACTCCAGAAGATCTGCTATAATCAGTGGAAAGAGATAAGACAGAAAATGGACCCAATTCATCTCGTGAAAATTAAAACTTCGAACTTGATTATCAAAACACAGCTGCTCCTCTCCCTCTTTGACTCCTCTATGTACTACCACTACTACTACTACTATAAATGTACATATTCAGAGTTCTATGTACTACCACTACTACTACTACTACTACATAAATGTACATATTCAGAGTTCTATGCACTTACCACTACTACTACTACTACTATAATTGTACATATTCAGAGTTTATGTACTACCACTACTACTACTCTATATACATATTCAGAGTTCTATGTACTATTACCACTACTATTACTACTATAAATGTACATATTCAGAGTTCTATGTACTAATACCACTACTACTACTACTATAAATGTACATATTCAGGTTCTATGTACTATTACCACTACTACTACTACTATAAATGTATATATTCAGAGTTCTATGTACTACTACTACTGTAAATGTACATATTCAGTGTTCTATGTACTACTACTACTGTAAATGTACATATTCATAATTCTGTGTACTTATTTCCATTACATGATATCGTTACGGAAAAATTCAGGCATCTATTTGTGGTCATATGTATAAATAGTTCATAATATTTACTAAAGTTGTTTTTATCACATATTAAGTCAACCACAAAATTAAAAAAACTTAAAACAAAGAAAATATCTAATAATTAAGGTTAAAATTCATCTTCCTCAAGTAATGATCCTCAGGCACTTACTTGCCCTTCACTAGTGGGTCTACAGGAGCTCGTCGAGTTTGTACAGTGTTTTCTTTACATTCTACGAAGGAAACTCTCAATAATAAACAAACTAAGAAATCAAATTAAAACAATATTAAAACAAATTAAAGAATCATATTAAACAAAATTAAAACAAATATAAAATTCGAATCTATAAACACAAAAATATAAAATTCTTGAGAATCATATTAAAACAAAATTAAAAACATATAAAATTCTTAAGGAATCATATTAAAACAACTTAAAACAATGATCTCAAAGATAGTGAAATGTTTATATGACGAGCCCTAGTAAACTCACTGGTGAAGAGGGGCTGTACATGCCAGATACTGCCAAGTGTCGAAAATTTTGTCCGGAACTGTACATATTCACTTTATGTACGGTTTCCTTACAAAAAGTGTTGACAAGAATAATGTTTTGCACTGGTTTAGATCAGTAGGTCGACCATCACAGACTACAGTCGTGATCTAACCTGACCTAATCTAACCTGATGTGAACATAACAACCTAACCTAGCAACTGGACCTTCACCTAACCTAGCAACTGACCCTAGCCAGACGACCTAACTAACCTAACCCTAGCAGACTGACCCAACTTAACCTAACCCCTGGCAACGACAACACCTGAACTAAGTTGACCTACGTTAACCTGACCTGATCTAACCAGTGTCTGTGTTAGTTCCAGGTGTAATGTCTTGTAACTATCTAGATTTCCCTTTCTATTATTCGGTGCAGGTGTTATTAACACACACACACACACACACACACACACACACACACACACACACACACACACACACACACACACACACACACACACACACAGATCAGAGTCAGCAAACACAAAAACATACTAAATACTTGATGAATGAAAACTCCTATCCCTTCCCTCCTCCTTCTCCTTCCTTCCTCCTTCTCCTTCCTCCTCCCTTCCTCCTCCTCCTTCTGTACCTCCTGAATGAACAATGTTTCCGCTCAAGAGTTTTATCAGTGTCCAGTTCTTTAAAGGCTGGCTTGTTGACCTTTCCTCTTGGTGATGGTAAGAAGATGTAAACACAGAGTTACTGCAATGAAGATAATTTTAAGGTTCACATTAACACAACCTAACCTAACCTAAACTCAACCCTAGCTAGCCTAACCTAACCTAACCTACCTAACCTCAATCAATCTAACCAAACCGAACATAACAGGACAAGACCTAACCTAACCTAGCCCAACCCAGCCTAAACTCACCAACCTAACTAACCTAACCTAACCAAAAATATGTCCTAAACTAACCTAACCTAAATAACTACACCTAATCCAATCTAACCAAACCTAACCTATTACTTCAACCTAACCTATTACCAGGTAGCATCAGGTGCTCAATCGGCAGGTAAAACAATCTGGGTGTTTAATCTGCAGGTGATCAACCTTTGAATTATTAACAGCAATGCAATATATATTTATAATACAAGCTGTGTGGTACTAAGACTGGATGTTTACACTAAGGCCCTCTTCAAACACCAGCTAATACCCCCATATAGTGTGTGGTGGCCGGTGGATCCAATGCTCACTTGTTCTAGGGTCAATGGTTCGATCCCAGACTTTCCCAATCCACCCAGCTGTAAATGTGTAACTAAAACTGTGCAAGATGGGGAAGTGAAGGCAGCCGAGTGGAGAAGAGAGAGAGAGGAGTGTGTGTGTGTGTGTTTACAACTAATAACAGCACAATATTGTCTGTCAGTTTTCATTTTCTAGGATAAACACACCTTGTTAGTGTTGACGTCACGTGATCCCTTGCCTTGCATGACCCCCACCCCTCTCCTCCTCACCTCTGTGCCCCCCCTCTCTCTCACCTCTGTACTGCCCCCTCTCTCACCTCATGCCCCCTCTCTCTCTCTCAGAACTGCTGCCTGAGACACTGGTGATCGTCTCACAATAAAACAACCAGAAGAGAAGCAAACTATCCTCGCCTCGCCACCTCACAACGCCACCTTCCACACCTCGCCACCTTCCACCACACCTCCGCCACCTTCCGCCACTTCACCCACCTACCAACACTGGGCGAATCTGACATATTGGGAAGTCATCCACTACGCCACTATGACCCACATAACCGGAGATGACACCGCCAATCCCGCCCATTACAGTGGGGTCATTAACCCCTGGAGTCCTGACATCACTCTCAACAGATGGTGTACAGAGATCAGCCTTGACGACGTTGCCGACCAGCCTGGAGCCTATATGTCAACACTATGGGCGGCCACAGTCTCATAACCTCCTGGCATCCTGAAAACCTCCCTACGGTCCCCCACCCCCCAAATCACGTCTTCCTCTACAGGTCCTCCTTCTCAGCCGTCAACCATGCACCAACTTCTACTTCTCCTACCCCCAGACTAAGTAATACCTAACTAACTAACTAACCTACCCACACTAACCTAACACTAACACACCACACACTAACCTATACCCCACACACTAACCTCAACTTTAAACCTACCTACCTAACTAACCTAACTACCCCTGCCTAACTACCTAATGACCCAACCCCATAAAGCCCTAACCAACATACTCTACACAATCCCAGCCTTACCTACCTATTATAGCTATCATCAGTGCAACCTAACCCATAACACTAACCTACCTACCTAAACTACAATAACTAACCTAATCTACAGCCTAATTTAACCTTATCTTTCCTAACCTACTCTACCTAACCTAATGCTAACTTCACCCTAACCTACCTATCACCACTAACCCTAACATTAACCTACCTACTACCACCTACCCAAGTAACCTAACCAACCTAATCTGACCTTATCTACTAGTCTAAGACACCTACCCTACCACACCCTACCCTACAACCTAACCTAACCTAACCTAACCTCTGACGGTAACGAATTTTTTACAGGATTGCCCGGAAAGCTGGTTTATTGGGCACCCCGTTACATCCTGTGCAGGTGAAGCGCAAGCGTTTACAGCGCCATCTGGGAAGCATCGAGTTCATGCTTGCCTTTTGCTGACTCATGCATTAAGGTCGTGGAAGCTTGAAGGGTCATAGGTTTTGTCAGCAAGTGTGAGGAAATTCGATACATTTCATAATAATAATAATAATAATAATAATATATATAATAATAATAATAATATGTATATATGTATAATAATAATAATAATAATAATAATAATATTAACGGTTTATTGAAAGAGCTTGGCAGCCAGAAGGCTGAAAATATACAGTTACATATTTGGGGAATGGGTTACGAATTACAAATAATATACAAGTAACATAAGTGATACAAATAAGATATATAATAACTAGATGGGAAAAAGCTCACACTGCAGTGCATTTCAACATAGTGACAGTGCAAGTAGTATTTACTGGGGTGAATACACTGGTTTATTACAAGTTATTGATAATTTTTTACAATGGTTGGGACTGGGCTGTTCTTATAGCAGTAGTTCGTGCACATGGGCAGGTCCCTAATAATGTCAAGTGCCAGGCCTGTGACTAGGAGGAGGGATATCTGGTCAGGGAGGAAGAGGTGTTGGTAACGGCTGGGGACCTGTAGGAAGGTCATAGGGCAAGTGAGGATGTAGTGACGGAGGTGTGAGAGTCAGGTTGGCCACAAAGTTTACAAACAGTGCGGCCAGGCTCAGGGTTGCCAATGTGCTCCCATAGGTACCTGTACCCTAGGCGCAGTCTCATGTATATAATCTGTTGAGATCGAGTCAGGATTGATACTGTTTGTAGTGGCGGTTTGAGTCTCAGTTACAGCGTCACAGTGGCATAGTGTGACGCTGCCCCGTCTGGGTGTGTCCATTTTACGTCGAATGCTTCTCGTTGTGTGGCGTGTATGCGAGATTTGAGATGATTCAGGGAGAGGTCGAGGTGGCTTCAATATCTTCTTCTTGTGTCGCTTCTTTGGCAAGCCGATCAACAGTGTCTGAGCAGTTATTCCAATATGTGACGGGATCCAAATAAACTTGACACGGATGTCACCAGTTTGTTCTAGCCTGGCGACGGCGGCTTCGGGTGTGTTGGGCGGCAGGGGAGGAATGGTGAGCCTCGCTAGCGCAGAAGTGCGGTCACTGATTATCAGGAGGTTCCGGGGTTCAGTGCGAGCATGGGTCGCCCCTCATGAATGCCCGCGAGGATGGCTATGCTTTCAGTGTCAGTGGAGAGGGCCAGTCGTGGACCCTGATTTTCTTGCGGGCCTGGCTACACTTCCTGGGCTGGCGTCTCTAGGTCTTCAACTCGCTCTGATCTACAACAACAGCTCCTTCCTCCCTTCCCGTCCCTTCCTCTCTTCTCCATCCTTCCTCCTCTTCTCCGTCCCTTCCTCCTCTTCTCCTTCCCTTCCTCCCTCTCTTCTCCTTCCTTCCTCCTCTTCTCCTTCCTTCCTCCTCTTCTCCCTTCCCTTCCTCCTCTTCTCCTTCCCTTCCCCCTCTTCTCCTTCCCTTCCTCTTTTCTCCTTCCCTTCCCCTCTTCTCCTTCCCTTCCCCTCCTCTCTCCGTCCCTTCTCCTCCTCTCCATCCCTTCACCTCCTCTCTCCATCCTTCCTCCTCTTCTCCGTCCTTCCTCCTCTTCTCCGTCCCTTCTCCTCTTCTCCGTCCCTTCCTCCTCCTCTCCGTCCCTTCCTCCTCTTCTCCTTCCCTTCCTTTCCCTCCGTCCTTCCTCCTCTCCATCCTTCCTCCTCCTCCTCCGTCCCTTCCTCTCTCCGTCCCTTCTCCTCTCTCCGTCCCTTCCTCCTCCTCTCCGTCCCTTCCTCCTCCTCTCCTTCCCTTCCTCCTCCTCTCCGTCCCTTCCTCCTCCTCTCCGTCCCTTCCTCCTCCTCTCCTTCCCTTCCTCCTCTTCTCCTTCCCTTCCTCCTCTTCTCCTTCCCTTCCTCCTCTTCTCCTTCCTTCCTCCTCTTCTCCTTCCCTTCCTCCTCTTCTCCTTCCCTTCCCCCTCTTCTCCTTCCCTTCCTCTTCTTCTCCGTCCCTTCCCCCCTCTTCTCCTTCCCTTCCTCCTCCTCCCTTCCCTTCCTCCTCTTCTCCTTCCTTCCTCCTCTTCTCCGTCCCTTCCTCCTCTTCGTCCCTTCCTCCTCCTCTCCGTCCCTTCCTCCTCCTCTCCTTCCCTTCCTCCCCTCCTCCGTCCCTTCCTCCTCCTCTCCGTCCCTTCCTCCTCCTCTCCGTCCCTTCCTCCTCCTCTCCTTCCCTTCCTCCTCCTCTCCGTCCTTCCTCCTCCCTCTTCCGTCCCTTCCTCCTCCTCTCCTTCCTCCTCCTCCTCTCCGTCCCTTCCTCCTCCTCTCCGTCCGTCTTATCCATAAAGAATTTCATGGAACCCTGAGAACATAAATATAACGAATGTTTTAACCATCCATCCACCCGTAGCTGAGAGACTATTCTATCCCCCCCTCTCTCTCTCTCATTATTCTTTATTTTCTCGGTTATCGTGTTTTTTTTTCTGTTGCTGATTCTTTTCTTTCTTAACTCATCCACCTTTTCACCTTTCTCCCATCCTCATTCCTCCCTCCCTCCCTGCCACACACACACAGTCCCTCCCTCCTCCCTCCCTGCCACACACACAGTCCCTCCTTCACTCCTCCCTGCCACACACACAGTCCCTCCCTCCTCCCTCCTGCCACACAGTCCACCCTCCCTCCCTCCCTGCCCACACACACAGTCCCTCCCCTCCCTGCCACACACACACAGTCCCTCCCTCCCTGCCACACACACAGTCCTCCCTCCCTGCCACAGTCCCTCCTTCCTGCCCACACACAGTCCCTCCCTCCCTGCCACACACACACGTCCCTCCCTTCACTGCCACACACACACACACATCTCTGGTCGTGCTCAGCCTCCCCGGAATACTTCTTTACCTTCTATTATTCCTCTGTATATTACTACCAGGAGGGAGGAGGAGGTGGAGGAAGGTGGGGAGGAGGTGGGGAGGAGGAGGATGAGGAGAGGAGGAGGAGGTGGGAAGGGAAGGAGGAGGAGGAGGAGGAGGAAGGAGGAGGAGGAGGAGGAGGAGGAGGTCAGGGAGAGGAGGAGGAGTGGGAGGAGAGGGAGGAGGAGTGGGGGAGGAGAGTGGGGAGAAGGAGGAGTGAAGAAGGTGAAGGAGGAGGAGTGAGGAGGAGGAGAGGAGGAGTGAGGAAGGAAGGAGGAGTGAGAGAGAGGAGAAGGAGTGGAGGGGAAGAGAGAATGAAAGGAGAGGAGGGAGAAGCGAGAAGAAAGAAGTGAGGAGAGAGGAGAGAGGGAGAGGAGGAGAGGGAAAGGAAGAGTAGGGAGGAGTGAGGAAAGGAGATGAGGGAGGAGGTAGGAGAGAGGAGGAGGAGGAGGAGGTGAAGTGGGAGGAGGGTGAGAGGGAGGAGGTGAGGAGAAGGAAAGCAGGAGGTGGGGAAGGAGATCAGGAAGAAGGAGAGGTGGGGAGGAGGGCAGATCAACTGAGGAAGAGGAGAGATGGAGAATGAAAAGGGAGGAAGAGGAGGAGAAAATAAAATAGGATAGAAGAGGACAGGAGAGTCAAAGTAGAAGGAAAGGAGGAAGGAGGAGGAAGAAGAGATTAAAGGAGAAGATAAAACCGGAAAGAGAGTAGAGAGAGAGAGAGAGACCAACACTCACACATTTATTTCTCTCACCCTTCTCCCCAACCCTTCCCCAAGATCCAAGATCTCCCCAACACACAGCTTCTCTCTCTTCCTAACACCCTCCCCAATATATATTTTCCCTCATTTTATTCACAACACTCACACTTTCCACAATAATTTCCTTTATTCCCAAGGCGTGTTCCATCTCCTAGCCCACCCCTTACCCCCCATCTCATCACAAACTCACCAAATCTCATCAAAAACTCTAAGCTGATTTTTACGTATTTTCAGGCAAATCTGTGACTGATTCAAATAATAATTTTTTTGTCATTCAGTATTATTTAAAATGCTTAAATGTTGAATAAAAACTAAAAAATACCTTAAATTCACTGGTTTTAATAAATTTACGTAACTGAAAACAATGTTAAATTTTGGGATTTTAAAAGGAGGGAGGGTAGGCATTCAAATTTATAGTGTTTAAATCTGTATAAAATTAAACTATATAATTAGACTTTTTTATTATCTGTAGAGGAACTAACAAAATTATCATAAAATTTAACCATTCAAACAATTTTTCACTAATTAACAATGAATATAACATTATATTTCTCACTAACAACCTCGTCGCCTCGCTCCCTCCAGTAACAACAACAGAACTAACGAAATAACTAACACTACAACAGAGTTCGAAACGACTAACAAATTCGCTACGTGAACTAATCAAAAAACACTTTATAACATATAACCTAACCTAAAAGACTCAACTAAGACCAATACACTAGCTAATTCAATACCTCAAAAACTAATCACAACCATTAACCTGATTACACAAAGACCAACTCTCTCTCTCCTCTCCTCCTCCTCTCTCTCTCTCTCTCTCTCCTCTCTCTCTCTCCTCTCTCTCTCTCTCTCTCTCTCCTCTCTCCTCTCTCTCTCTCTCTCTAGCAGCATCACAGGTAAGCATCCAAAAGTTGTCAACAGGTAATCCTTCGCCGTTAATTACACTCCTACAGGTGTTAACATTTCAGGTAAATCATCAGACTAACTGACACCTCGCGGCCCCTCACGTTACCTACAATGGGGGAAAGAGAGAAGTTATTAATAACAGATAATAACAAAATAACAATAATAATGATGATAATAACAGCAATAATAACAATAATAACACGAGGTAACGATCCTGTGTGGGACAAGTCCACTGAAGGCTGTGAGTCTCCAGGATGACAGGAGCCACATGCAGACCTTGAGGCCTGTTGTATGACCCATTTACCACCACACCTGATCTCTTACGATATGAATGTCTGCTGTAGTCTGATTCTACACCACATTGAGGAATAAAATAATATAATAATAATAATAACCTGGATTATTTATTAGTTATTATTATTTTCAACATCATCATAACTATTAATATTCATATCATATCATTGTTGACAAGTTCGGAGACTGACTAACCAGTAAACTTTGACAGTGTGTTGGGGGAAGACGTTAGTTCCCTCACTCCTACTCCTCCCTCATCTCTCCCCATACCTCTTTCCCTCACCCCTCTTCTCTCTATCTTACCCTTCTCCACGCCTCTTCCTCCTCCTCCTCACCTTCTCAACTTCCCCTTCATCCTTTCACCACTTCTTCTCTCTCCTCCCCCCAGTCCTCCTCCCCTCTCCTTTCAACCCCACCCCTCCTCCTCCCATCCCTCCCCACACACACACATTCCCCCTCAACAGTTAATAACCCAGCATGACTACCACCTCTCAACACCCGTGACAGGTATAATTACTTTCACTAAATTGAAATACACACACACGCATACATACATACATACATTCTTACATACATACATACATACATACATACATACATACATACATACACACACGAGAGAGAGAGAATAGAATGTGTGCAGATGGGATCGAACCAAGGTACGGGTAGCCGTGTCAAGTGTAGTCCCTCCACACTCCACCACAAAACAAACAAACAAACAAACATCAAACCGCACCTTCCGATCAACACACCGTCTAGAATACAAAAGGTTCCGTCACACACCGTCACAAGAGTCAAGGTTCCGTCCAGAGTCAGGTTCCGTCACACAAAATCACAGAGTCAAGTTCCGTCACACACAAACAAGAGTCAAGGTTCCGTCACACACCGTTACAAGTCAGGTTCAATCACACCGTCAAGAGTCAAGGTTCCGTCACACACCTTCCACAGAAGTCAAAGTTCAAAATGCACCATCCAGAATCAGGTTCGTCACACACCGTTACAAAATAAAAGGTTCCGTCACACCGCCATCAGAACTACTGAGGATTTGAAAAAAACAAACATACGAGCAATACGTAACTTCTA
>NW_024751043.1:0-27500 GCF_018991925.1 Homarus americanus
CTCTCCTCCTACTCTCTCCTCTCCCCTCCCTGCCTCTCTCCCTCCTACCTCCTGCTCTCTCCTCCTACCTCCCCTCTCCTCCTACCTCCTGCTCTCTCCTCCCACCTCCTGCTCTCTCCTCCTACCTCCTGCTCTCTCCTACTACCTCCTGCTCTCTCTACCTCCCTCTCTCTCCTCTTACCTCCTGCTCTCTCCCTCCTACCTCCCTCTCTCTCCCTCCCTCCCCTCCCACTCTCTCCTCCCTACCTCCTGCTCTCTCCTCCCTGCTCTCTCCTCCCACCTCCTGCTCTCTACCTCCTGCTCTCTCCCTCTACCTCTGTCCTCCTCCCTACCTCCTGCTCTCTCCCTACCTCCTCCCTCTACCTCCCTACTCTCCTCCCTCCTGCTCTCTCCTCTCCTCCTTCTCTCTCCCTACCTCCTGCTCTCTCCCTCCTACCTCCTTCTCTCTCCTACCTCCTACTCTCCTCCCTACTCTCTCCCTACTACCTCCTGCTCTCTCCTCCCCTCCTACTCTCTCTCCTCCCTACCTCTACTCTCTCCCTACCTCCTACTCTCTCCTCCCTACCTCTGCTCTCCTCCCCACCTCCCTGCTCTCTCCCTCCTACCTCCTGCTCTCCTCCTCCTGCTCTCTCCCTCCCTACACTCTGTCTCTCCTCCTGCCTCCTGCTCTCCTCCTACCTCCCCTGCTCTCTCCTGCCTCCTGCTCTCTCTCCTACCTCCTGCCTCCTCTCCTCCCCTCCTGCTCTCTCCTCTACCTCCTGCTCTCTCCTGCCTCCTGCTCTCTCCTCCTGCCTCCTGCTCTCCTGCTACCTCCTGCTCTCTCCTCCTACCTCCTGCTCTCTCCTCCTACCTCCTGCTCTCTCCCTCTACCTCCTCTCTCCCTCCCTACCTCCCTGCTCTCTCCTACTACTCTCTCCTACCTCCTACTCTCTCTCCTCCTACTCTCCTCTCTCTCCTACCTCCTACTCCTCCTCTCTCTCCCCCACCTCCTACTCTCTCCTCCTACTCTCCTCCCTACCTCCTACTCCTCCTCCTACCTCCTACTCTCTCCTCCCTCTCTCCTCCTGCTCTCTCCTACATCTGCTCTCTCATCTACCTCCCTGCTATCTCTCTCATATCGTAATATCATATCCTCATCACATCATTATATATATCATAATATATCATCATAATTTTATGCATCACTGCATCTCATATATCATGCCGCATCCCGCGTTCATCGCTGCATCATAATATATCATCATACCCCAATATGTCTCCTACATCGCAATATGTCATCACCGCATCACCATATCATAACGCATCATATATCATCGCCGCATCATAACTGCATCATCCCGCATCATAATATATCATCGCCGCATCATAATACTCTCATCGCCGCATCATATATATCGCCGCATCATAATATCATCACCATACATATATATCATCACACTGCATCCCATATATCATCCTGCTCGTAATATATCATCGCATCATAATCTCATAACGCATCCCATATATATCCTGCATCCATGTCTCCTCTATCCTGCATCGCCATGTCTCATCCTGCATCATAACTGTCATCACTGCATCTCCATGCTCATCCTGCATCCTGCTCTCTCCTGCTACCTCCTGCTCTCTCCTCCTCACCTCCTGCTCTCTCTCCCTACCTCCTGCTCTCTCCTACTACCTCCTGCTCTCTCCTCCTACCTCCTGCTCTCCTCCTACCTCCTGCTCTCTCCTCCTACCTCCTACTCTCTCCTCCCTACCTCCTACTACCTCCTACTCTCTCCTCCCTACTCTCCTCCTACCTTCTCTCCTCCTACCTCCTCCTACTCCTACCTCCCTGCTCTCTCCTCCCTCCTGCTCTCTCCTGCTACCTCCTGCTCTCTCCCTCTACCTCCTGCTCTCCTCCTACCTCCTGCTCTCTCCCTCCCTACCTCTGCTCTCTCCCTCCTACCTCCTGCTCTCCTCCCTCCTCCTGCTCTCTCCTCCCCACCTCCTGCTCTCTCCTCCTACCTCCTGCTCTCTCCTCTCCCACCTCCTGCTCTCTCCTCCTACCTCCTGCTCCTCTCCTCCTACCTCCTGCTCTCTCCCTCCTACCTCCTGCTCTCTCCTCTGCCTCCTGCTCTCTCCTCCCTACCTCCTGCTCCTCTCCTGCCTCCCTGCTCTCTCCTCCCTACCTCCTGCTCTCTCCTCCTACCTCCTGCTCTCCTCCTACCTCCTGCTCTCTCCTCCTACCTCCTGCCTCTCCTCCCCTACCTCCTGCTCTCTCCTCCTACCTCCTGCTCTCTCCTCTTACCTCCTGCTCTCCTCCTACCTCCTGCTCTCTCCTCTACCTCCTCTCCCCTCCCCTCCTGCTCTCCTCCCACCTCCTACTCTCTCCTCCTACCTCCTGCTCTCCTCCACCTCCCTGCTCTCTCTCTACCTCCTGCTCTCTCTCCTCCTACCTCTGCTCTCTCCTGCTACCTCCTGCTCTCTCCTCTGCCTCCTGCTCTCTCCTCCTACCTCCTGCTCTCTCCTCCTACCTCCTGCTCTCCCTCCCCTACCTCCTGCTCTCTCCTACCTCTTCTCTCTCCTCTACCTCCCTGCTCTCTCCTCCTCCTGCTCTCCTACTCCTCCTGCTCTCTCCTCCTACACCCCTGCTCTCCCCTCCTACCTCCTGCTCTCTCCTCCTACCTCCTGCTCTCTCCTCTCTGCTCTCTCCTCCCCTACCTCCTGCTCTCCTCCTACCTCCTGCTCTCTCCTCCTACCTCCTGCTCTCTCCCTCCTACCTCTGCTCTCTCCTCCCCTCCCTGCTCTCTCCTCACCTCCTGCTCTCCCTCCCCCTCCCTGCTCTCTCCTGTCCTGTCTCTCCCCTCCTACCTCCTGCTCTCTCCTCCCCACCTCCCTCTCCTCTACCTCCTGCTCTCTCCTCCCCTACCTCCTGCTCTCTCCTCCTCCTGCTCTCACACCTCCTGCTCTCTCCTGCTACCTCCTCTCTCCTCCTACCTCCCTGTCTCTCTCCCACCTGCTCCTCCTACCTCCACTCTCTCCTCCCTACCTCCTGCTCTCTCCTCCTCCTGCTCTCTCCTCCTACCTCCTGCTCTCTCCTCCTACCTCCTCCTGCTCTCTCCTCCTACCTCCTGCTCTCCTCTCCTCCTGCCCTCTCCTCCTACCCACCCCTGCTCTCCTCCTACCTGTCTCTCCTCCCTACCTCCTGCTCTCTCCCCTACCTCCTGCTCTCTCCTCCTACCTCCTGCTCTCTCCTCCCTCCTGCTCTCCCTCCTACCTCCCTTCTCTCCTCCCACCTCCTGCTCTCTCCTCCCTCCTCCTCTACCTCCTGCTCTCTCCTCCTACCTCCTGCTCTCCCTCCCTACCTCCTGCTCTCTCCTCCTACCTCCTGCTCTCTCCCACCTCTCTCTCCTCCCTACCTCCTGCTCTCCTCCTACCTCTGCTCTCTCCTGCTACCTCCTGCTCTCTCCTCCCACCTCCTGCTGCCTCCTCCCTACCTCCTGCTCTCCTCTCCTCCCTCTCCTGCTCCTCTCCTCCCTACCTCCTTCTCTCTCCTACCCTCCTGCTCTCTCCCCTCCCTACCTCCTGCTCTCTCCTCCTACCTCCTGCTCTCTCCTCCTACCTCCTGCTCTCTCCTCTACCTCCTGCTCTCTCCTCCTACCTCCCTGCTCTCTCCTCCCCCCACCTCTCCTCTACCTCCTGCTCTCTCCCCTCCACCTCCCTGCTCTCTCCTGCCCCTCCTGCTCTCTCCCTCTGCCCTGCTCTCTCTCCTACCTCCCTGCTCTCTCCTCCTACCTCCTGCTCTCCCTCTACCTCCTGCTCTCTCCTCCTACCTCCTGCTCTCTCCTCCTACCTCCCTGCTCTCCTCCTACCTCCCTGCTCTCTCCTCCACCTCCCTCCTCTCCTCACTTCCTGCTCTCCTCCCCTCCCTCTCTCCCTCCCCCCCTCCTGTCCTCCTCCCTCCCTTCTCTCCTCCTACCCCCTGCTCTCTCCTCCCACCTCCTGCTCTCTCCTCCTACCTCCTGCTCTTCCTCCCCTACCTCCTGCTCTCTCCTCCCACCTCCCTGCTCTCCTCCTACCTCCTGCTCTCTCCTCCCTACTCTCCTGCTCTCCTCCCTACCTCCCCTGCTCTCTCCTCCCACCTCCTGCTCTCTCCTCCACCCTCCTGCTCTCTCCTCTCCCCCCTCCTGCCTCCTCCTACCTCCTGCTCTCTCCTCCCCTCCTGCTCTCTCCCCTCCCCTACCTCCTGCTCTCTCCTCCTACCTCCTGCTCTCTCCTCCCCACCTCCTGCTCTCTCCTCCTGCACCTCCTGCTTCTCCTCCTACCTCCTGCTCTCTCCTCCCTACCTCCCTCTCCCCTCTGCTCTCTCCTCCCCCTCCTGCTCTCTCCTCCCACCTCCTGCTCTCCTCCCTACCTCCTGCTCTCTCCTCCTGCCTCCTGCTCTCTCCTCCCTACCTCCTGCTCTCCCTCTCCTCCTGTCTCCTCCTCCTACCTCCTCTCCTCCCACCTCCTGCTCTCCTCCTACCTCCTGCTCTCTCCTCCCCTACCTCCTGCTCTCTCCTCCTACCTCCTGCTCTCTCCTGCTACCTCCTGCTCTCTCTCCCCTACCTCCTGCTCTCTCCTCTACTCCCTGCTCTCTCCCCTCTACCTCTGCTCTCTCCTCCACCTCCTGCTCTCTCCTCCCCTACCTCCTGCTCTCTCCTCCCCTACCTCCTGCTCCTCTCCTCCCCCTCCTGCTCTCTCTCCCCTCCTGCTCTCTCCTGCCTCCTGCTCTCTCCTCCTACCTCCTGCTCTCCTCCTGCCTCCTGCTCTCTCCCTCCCCTCCTCCTGTCTCTCCTCCCCTACCTCCTGCTCTCTCCCCTCCTCCTGTCTCTCTCCTACCTCCCTTCTCTCCTCCTACCTCCTGCTCTCTCCTCCTACCTCCTGCTCTCTCCTCCACCCTCTCTGTCTCCTCCTACCTCCTGCTCTCTCCTCCCCTCCTGCTCTCTCCTCCCTACCTCCCGCTCTCCTCCTGCCTCCTGCTCTCTCCTCCTACCTCCTGCCTCTCCTCCACCTCCTGCTCTCTCCTCCACCTCCTGCTCTCTCTCCTACCTCCTGCTCTCTCCTCCTACCTCTCTCCTCTCCTCCTACCTCTGCTCTCTCCTCCCCACCTCCTGCTCTCTCCTCCCCTCCCTGCTCTCTCCCTCCCCACCTCCTGCTCTCTCCTCCTACCTCCTGCTCTCTCCTCCACCCCTCCTCCTCTCTCCTCTACCTCCTGCTCTCTCCTCCTACCTCCTGCTCTCTCCTCCCACCTCCTGCTCTCTCCTCCCTACCTCCTGCTCTCTCCCCTCCTACCTCCTGCTCTCTCTCCCTACCTCCTGCTCTCTCCCTCCTACCTCCCTGCTCTCTCCTCCTACCTCCCCTGCTCTCTCCTCCTACCTCCTGTCTCTCCCTCCCCACCTCCTGCCTCCCCCCTCCTGTCTCCTCCCCACCTCCTGCTGTCTCCTCCCCTGCTCCTCCCTCTCCTCCTGCCCCTCCCTCCCCTGCTCTCTCCTCCCTACCTCCTGCTCTCTCCTCCCCTCTGCTGTCTCCTCCTGCCTCTCTCTCTCCTCCTACCTCCTGCTCCCTCTCCTCCCTCCTCCTGCTGTCTCCTCCCCTCCTGCTCTCTCCTCCCCTCACTCTGCTGCTCCTCCTACCTCCTGTCTCTCCTCCCCCTCCTGCTCTCTCCTCCCTACCTCCTGCTCTCTCCTCCCCTCCTGCTCCTCTCCTCCCCTACCTCCTGTCTCTCCTCTACCTCCTGCTATCCTTACCTCCTTCCCACATCATCTCACACACCCCCCTTCGATCCCTCTCCCCCCCCCCCACACACCCCCACACACCCCCACCCCCACCTCACCTCCCCCAATGGTAATGCAACTATCGGATCTCCCGTCTACATATAAATGTTTGTCTTGTCTTCCTTCCACCATTATCATCACCACCACCTCCCATCTTTATCACCCCGTTCTCTTTCTCACCCTCCCTTCCCTCATGAGTGTTCCTGTAGATGATGGAGAGAGAGAGAGAGAGAGAGAGAGAATAATGATGATGATGATGCAATAAGACAAAAGGGAAGAACAATAACAAGTGGGTTAGTCAGCTGTGGGTGAGGAGAGAGAAAGTGAGAGAGAGAGAGAGAGAGAAGGATATTAGGGGAATGGAAGAGGGAGTAAAGAAAGAGAGGAGAGAGAGAAGGGAGAGGAAAGGAGGATGGGAAGAGGAGGAGAGAAAGCAGATAGAGGAGGAAGATAGGAGAGAGGAGAGGCGGGAGAGTGAAGGGAGGACAGAGAAACAGGGAAGGAGATGGAGGGGTGGGGGGAGAGTAAAGACTGGGGAGGAGAAAGAGGGGTAAGTGAGAAAGCAAAAAAGAAGTAAAGGCTGAATGAGAGAGAAGGAAGAGGAGATGGAAGAAACAAGGAGGGAGGGAAGGAGGAGAGATCGGGCAGGATGGATGAAGGGAGGAGACATCGGATAGGGTGAGGGGAGGGAGGAGAGGATGGGAGGAAGGTAGGATGGAAGGGAGGGAGTGGGAGGAGGGATGGGAGGGACGGACGAAGAGAAGGGAGGGAGGGAGGGAGGGAGAGTAGGGAGTGAAATGGAACGGAACAGACAAAAGATGTAGATCCCATAGATGTTGCCTCGATCCCTCTCGTAAATTACTGGAACGGGAGGTGGAGGAGGAGAAGAGAGAGGAGAGAGAGGCGCTAGGAGACAGAGACGGAGGAATGAGCGAGAGAGGATATGAGAGAGTGGGCGAGGATATGGTGGTGGTGAGGTGAGTGAGTGAGGATGTGAGTAGGTGGTGAGGTGGTGAGGTGAGGATGTGAGTGAGATGGTGGGTGAGGTGGTGAGGATATGAGGTGGTGGTGAGTGAGTGGTGGGGATATGGTGAATGGTGGTGGTGGGTGGGGATATGAGTGGGGATGTGGTGGTGGTGGTGGTGGTGAGGATATGAGTGAATGGTGGTGTGAGTGGTGAGGATATGGTGGTGGTGGGGATATGAGTGAATGGTGAGTGAGTGGTGGGGATATGAGTGGTGGTGAGGTGAAGTGGTGAGTGAGTGGATATGGTGAGTGGGTGGTGAGGATATGGTGAGTGGTGGTGAGTGGTGAGGGATATGAGTGAGTGGTGGTGGTGGTGGTGGTGGTGGTGGTGGTGAGGATATGAGTGAGTGGTGGTGAGTGAGGTGAGGATATGAGTGGTGGTGGTGAGGATGAGGTGAGTGGTGAGGATGTGGAGTGGTGGTGAGGATGTGAGTGGTGGTGGTGAGTGGTGAGGATATGAGTGAGTGAGGTGAGTGGTGGTGGTGGTGGTGGTGGTGGGGATATGGTGAGTGGGTGAGGTGGTGGTGGTGGGGATGTGGTGGTGGTGGGGATATGAGTGAATGGTGGAGTGGATGGTGAGGATATGGTGAGTGGTGGTGAGGATATGAGTGAATGGTGAGTGAGGTGAGTGAGGATATGAGTGGTGGGTGAGGATATGGTGAGTGGTGGGGATATGAGTGGTGAGGTGGGGATGTATGAATGGTGGTGGTGAGGTGAGGATGAGTGAGTGGTGAGGATGGAGTGGTGGTGGTGAGGATGGTGGTGGTGAGGATGAGTGGATGGTGGTGGTGAGGTGAGGATGGTGGTGGTGGTGAGGATATGGTGAGTGGTGGGTGGTGGTGGTGGGGATATGGTGAGTGGTGGTGGTGGTGGTGGTGAGGGAGCAGTGAGACAGCCCGGGCCATCACCTCCACAGCGGATTGTATATCACCTGTACGTTCACATCTACTACTACAGGCTTCGGTCCGGCTGTCCGTTCGTTGGAAAGCCGTGCATGTCTAAGCCCGTGTATACCAGAGCCCGTGTAAGCCGTGTATACCAGAGCCCGTGTAAGCCGTGTATGTGCGTGACTCCATGTCAATCATCATGTCATAAGTCTCTTACGAAGCGTCTTGTCAACATGGTAGTTACGGAGGCTATCATGTCCAGCTGTTAATGACAACCAACACGAACCTAACCTAACCTAACCGAACCTAACCTAACCGAACCTAACCTGTACTCAAATTGAACTCATTCTTACAAATAGTCGAGTTAAGTCAGTAGCTCATCCAGCCATATTTATTCTACACTTAACACTTTACACTTTTATGATTTAATTACCTCGACAACCGGCAACACTTACCTCACACCATTGCCAGATCGTATATTTCGCGTTCAAATGTGTGTGTGTGTGTGTGTGGGTTTCCCGTGAACTCAAACCGTGTCAACAGCGCCTTTATGGCCCCTCTTACCTAGAATATTAGCTCCTTCTCTCAAAATAATGAATCCTTTACATGGAAATTAACCCATTGTCGCCAAAATGCTCCTAATTAACGAGACAAAAATCACGAAGCATCGTACGTTGTCAACTGAGGGGAGGGTGATGGGTGCGCGATGGTTTTCCTCTAGTCTACTACAGTATATCCGTGTTTATGTTTTAACTACTGTCATTATAACTATTATTTTGCTGTTTTAACTTCTATTTACGACTCTAAATCTTAGGTAATATGTTTAATTTGTGAAGGGAGTCGTAGTTGAGACAGTAAATATTAAAATGGGAGAGAGAGATTAACATGCTGGCAAGTATGTGGTGTGTTGCCATATTTGTTAGAAAGGTTTTGTTTTTGAGGTCCATTAGGTGGTGGAGTGGATACAGCGCTGCCTCGCGTTCCAGGAAGTGGTGGTGCGATCCCCGGGTGCTCCCAGTTAACCCAGCTGTAAATGGGTACCTAAGTTTACAATTTGGGGAAGTTAAGATGGTCGAGTACAGTACCGGCCATATTGACTCCCTGTGTACCGAAGGCTTGGTATGCAGTGTGCTGTATCCACACTGTTCCTAACGAGCAATCATATCTTGGGACCCACGTTCACTTTTCAGTTTCAAGGATAAGATAGGATAGGGTGCTGAAAATACCTCACGACAAGGACAGCCTTCAGCCACCACCATTACTACAACTACCACCACCCCTACCACCACCCCTACCACCACCACCACCCTTACACACCTCCACAATCCCCCTAGGACCCAGGTGAGGGAGGCGAGGCATGACAGCAGCAGGTAAGTTGGTCACGGTTGAAGACGTGTGTACCTCTCACCTTACAGACCTCTCTCTCTCTCTCTCTCTCTCTCTCTCTCTCTCTCTCTCTCTCTCTCTCTCTCTCGTTGTTAATCATCCTGGCTTTGTTTTCCTATTTATATCCTTGAGCTCGGCTGTACATGTACTGTACTTGACATGTTGCTTATTATCATGCGTGTCGAGCAATTTATCATTCTTGTTCGTGTCGTGTGCTATAATTCTCCTTTACTTCCCTTCTTTATTCTTCTTTTACGTCTCTTACTTCTTATTCCTCTGTTGTGTTGCTGTGGCTATTATGACTGAATGAGGAGAACAATAAATGACTTGAAGATTAGACACCCTAGATTATGACACCTGAATTCTAATCTAATCTAACCTCACCTAACTTAAATTAAGCTAAACCTAACCTCAACCTAACTTAACATAACCTAACCAAACTAACCAAACCTAACCAAACTCAACCTAGTAACCTAACCTGACCTAAGACCTCCCCAGGTAGCGTTAGGGTTAAGGTGTCATCTTCAGGTGGATTAAGCGGCGAGGGAGGGAGGGGGGTTAATCTTCAGGTGAGCTACAAAAACCACTTCTATCTATCTTACTGAATGATAGCAAAACACATTATCTTAGCAATGAGTCTCATAGGGTCACCTAGTTAAGATATTATGTTGAATTATCTTCATACACACACACACACACACACACACACACACACACACACACAATGATCAAGTTTGCATAGTTTTCTTTCAGTAGTTGTTTACACACACTGGGCGGTACACTACACTTGTATGTTTATGTGTACTGAAAAAAATACCTTCCGTTTCCTTTTTATAGTTAGTTGATCCTGGTCTGTGATTCTTGGTGCCAACTGTTGTTGTGAGCGGATGGCACCAGTCCTCACTCACCAGGATCACCAACACAACAGTCCCACACGGGTGAGTCTTGACCTAAGCCCCACAGAGCCCGACGGTGCCAACAGTCCGTCAGGCCACACGAGGTGGTATACCATATGGTTTTTGGAAGTTGTATTTATGTTTCCTGAACCTTTATACTGATTATTTACCTGTTATTGTATTAATATGGTGTATAGTTAAGACTAAAGGTGATATATAGTGTAGTGTGAGTGAGGATGAGACGCGCTATACCAAGAGTATTGACAGTATAACTTAATTTTCCCGATAATATATATGTGTGTGTGTGTGTGTGTGTGTGTGTGTTGGCGACCTGAGTTGTAATGGTCAGCATCCTCGCCTCGTAAGCGAGCGGAACCGTGTTTTATCCCCGGTAGAGTGAAACTATGGTCAACTTTCTTTACGCCATTTGTCTCTGTCTACCCATTAGTAATTTGGAACCTGGATGTTAATTGATTTGCGGATCGTGTTCTTGGGTAATGGTTAGCCAGCGCAGTTGGCGAATTGTCCGGTCTTCTCGGACTATTCCTTAACACTGGATCATGCAGCTCGTTAACTTAGGGTGTGGTTGTTGTTTTGGCGACAGCTTCTATACACCTTAAATAAATTCACGCCTAGGAGGCCCTTGAGCCGGCCATCCTCCTTACACGAGGGGTAACCATTATATCATACATACACAAAACAGGTTCTCACGTCACCCAGCAAAACATACGAAAGAAAACGGAGTGTAGAGCCTCACGTTTTCTACAATGTTTTTACGTGTATGTGAAAGATTACCATAATTATGATTACTGTTGAGAGAGAGAGAGAGAGAGAGAGAGAGAGAGAGAGAGAGAGAGAGACGCCATATTACATTATTATAAGGATATATTTTCTTATAAATCCTGATGGTATTGCCAGAGTCACTTTAATATAATATTTTAATGTATTTGTCGGTTTATTTTATTTGTTATTGTAGTTACTTAGTTTGTTTTATTATTATTATCATTAAAATAATAAAATAATCTTGACCAGGTACACGCAGTTACAAGGTAATTATCGTCCTTCTGCAACAGGTGAGTCTAATTACCACGGCAGGATACCTTCAAGTCATGCAAGACGCGGCTCTCACCTGTGTGTATGTGGTGGTGGTGGTTGTTGTTGTTATGATGTATTGCTGCACCTCAACAACTTAGCACGTGTTGAGGTTATAGGGAACTTGTTGAGGTTATAGGGAACTTGTTGAGGTTATAGGGAACTTGTTGAGGTTATAGGGAACTTGTTGAGGTTATAGGGAACTTGTTGAGGTTATAGGGAACTTGTTGAGGTTATAGGGAACTTGTTGAGGTTATAGGGAACTTGTTGAGGTTATAGGGAACTTGTTGAGGTTATAGGGAACTTGTTGAGGCTATAGGGAACTTGTTGAGGTTATAGGGAACTTGTTGAGGTTATAGGGAACTTGTTGAGGTTATAGGGAACTTGTTGAGGTTATAGGGAACTTGTTGAGTTACCTGCTGGCTTCGTCCGGGTTATTAATGGAACAAAAACAAACCCGACCGTGGGACAGGACATAGTAAATCTAACCTAACCAAAGATTGAGAGTAAATAGCCTGACTTATTCTCAACTTTGCGTCATCCGGTAAAATAAAAAAATATATAAACAGTAATAGTTTGGTCATACTGTTCGTGGTGCTTTTTCAACAATGGTGTCGTGTATCCGTGGAGTAATTGCCAACATCCTTTACATCAGATAAGACGCATTCCAGTGTAATTTTACGCCCTGTTAAAACACGATCGTCTTTAATACATGGTTTTATATCGAAGTGCTTTGAACGATACTGTAGTGACGGTAAGTAAAACTCTGGGGATATTTAAGTTTTAAATCATCTCTTCCATACCCCCCCCAACCCTGCTGTACTGTTGCTGTCTGGCGCGGTCAGTATTTAGGTACAGTGTGTGTGTGTGTGTGTGTATGTGTGTGTGTGTGTGTGTGTGTGTGTGTGTGGTGTGGTGTGTGTGTGTGTGTGTGTGTGTGTGTGTGTGTGTGTGTGTGTGTGTGTGTGTGTGTGGTGTGTGTGTGTGTGTGTGTGTGTGGTGTGTGTGTGTGTGGAGTGTGTGTGTGTGTGTGTGTGTGTGTGTGTGTGTGTGTGTGTGTGTGTGTGTGTGTGTGTGTGTGTGGTGTGTGTGTGTGGTGTGTGTGGTTGTGTGTGTGTGTGTGTGTGTGTGTGTGTGTGTGTGTGTGTGTGTGTGTGTGTGTGTGTGTGTGTGTGTGTGTGGTGTGTGTGTGTGTGTGTGTGTGTGGTGTGTGTGTGTGTGTGTGTGTGTGTGTGTGTGTGTGTGTGTGTGTGTACTGCTGTTCGTCTTACCACTATACGGTTTATAACATAAATATTTAGTGTTTTCTCAGCCAATACACGTCAACCAGGCCAGAGATTCATACCTTCTGCCGTTTTACTCATCTAAAAATGGTTAAACATAAAGAACAAAACATCTAATTTGCGTACATCCTCACCCGAGTTGAGAGAGAGAGAGAGAAGAGAGAGAGAGAGAGAGAGAGAGAGAGAGAGAGAGAGAGAGAGAGAGAGAGAGAGAGTGGGGAAGAGGGGAATTGGATCCTCCGACTCAAACGACAGTGGCATTGAATCCTGTTCCTCGTCCTCAACTCACATAAATCATCACATAACTTCACATTACCACAACACACAACCTATAACACTGTGAAATGTTTACTAACCAACAAACTTCAAATCGATTCTCATATTGACGCCGTTAGAGGGATGAGGCAAGAGGAATAAGGGACGGAAGGGAGTTGGATCGTTTTAATCACTTATAGTCGTATTGCTTTTGTTTTTCGTTTGTTTTTAGTGACCGCCTCGGCCTCTTTGATAAGTCTATTGTTCCTGTAGGGGGAGGAACTCTTTGTTGATGTGTGTAGCCAAGAGAGACCCATGAATACTGAGAACAAGATAATTGGACGGTGGTGAACGGTAGAGGGAGGGAAAGGGAGGGTAAAAAATGGGTAGAGGGAGGGTAAAAAGGGTAAAGGGAGGGTAAAAGGGCAATAGGGAGGGAAAAGGGTAAAGGGAGGGTAAGGGAGAGTAAGAAGTGGTAGAGGGAGGGAGAGGAGGGGTAAAAGAAGAAAAGAAAGGGAAAAAGGGTAGAAGAGAAAGATAGAGTAAAAAAAAGTACAGAAAAGGAAAGGGAAGGATAACAGGGTACAGGGAGAGTAAAAAGAGCAAAAGGGAGGGTAAGGGAGAATGCATAAAAAGGGAGATAGAGAGATAAGTCCTTTTTTTTTGAGGGGAAGGCAGTCAGGGAACGTACCAAACAGACAGGTTAAGTTAAGCGTAAGACATCTACGAGACGTTTTCATGGCGGGGTTTAAAGAGAATTACCTTAAGAAAAGTTCACATGGGTTAGGTTACGTTAGTTGTCTTCCAGTATACAGGAAATTAAAGATAGACAAAGACAATTAAGCAGCTACCCGACACACACACACACACACACACACACACACACACACACGGGGGGGTGACTACTTTCATTTAAATCGAAGTAAAATGTCGGCAAAACAATGGTATACCACAAAATCAATAATGGCCTCTCTCTCTCTCTCTCTCTCTCTCTCTCTTTATCTCTCTCTCTACTTCCCTTCCTTCGCTCCTCCCTCTTTCTTTTCCTCTGTCTATCTTCTTCCCATTCCTTCCCTTCCTCCCTTTCCTTGTCTCACCTCTTTCCTTTGTCCTCTCATTTTCCCTCTGACAGTTTCCCTCTTTTCCTATCCTCCTCCCTCTCTTTTTCCTCGTCTCCCTTCACTCTCTCTCTCTCTTCCCCTTTAGTACAGTACTCTTTCTACAGTACTTTCACCTCCCTGGGTAGTACTGAACAACTCCTGCTATAAGAGTACTATCCTGTCCTCCTTCTATGTACAATACTATCCTGTACTACTCTACCTTACTGTACTATCCTTTCATCACTATATTGTACTAACTCTAGATAATTAGTAATGTACTCTTATACTGTTCAGTTACTATCCATCTAACCTAACCTTACCTAATCTAATCTAACCTAATCTTACCTTACCTAACTTCACCAAATTTCCACTAATAATAATAATAATCGTGACATATTTACCGTCATTAACATTATTCAACACTTTTACTACTAGTGTTTACGTAAGTTACTTATTTTCCGCCTCTGTTTATACTCGTGACTTATATACCACTTGTATTTATACCTTGGGACTTATTTATCGCTTTTATTTATACGCGTGAATCACTTACCAAAACTTCCTTCAACCCTGTGACCTATTTTACCGTGTCAATGTTTATACGAGTGACCTATTTACCGACAGTGTTTATACGGATGACCTATTTACCGACAGTGTTTATACGAGTGACCTATTTACCGACAGTGTTTATACGAGTGACCTATTTACCGACAGTGTTTATACGAGTGACCTATTTACCGACAGTGTTTATACGGGTGACCTGTTACCGACAGTGTTTATACGGGTGACCCTGTTTACCGACAGTGTTTATACGGGTGACCTATTTACCGACAGTGTTTATACGAGTGACCTGTTACCGACGGTGTTTATACGAGGTGACCTGTTACCGACAGTGTTTATACGGAACGACCTATTTACCGACAGTGTTTATACGGGGTGACCCATTACCGACAGTGTTTATACGAGTGACCTGTTACCGACGGTGTTTATACGAGTGACCTGTTACCGACAGTGTTTATACGGGTGACCTATTTACCGGCAGTGTTTATTTTTTCTCTACAGGACTAATTGCGTTACACAAGCGAGCAAACAAAAGCATCGGCCAGTGATTGTTCTGGAGCAGAATCTGTTGAGCCTGGGATATTTTGTTTTATTTTAACGTTAAAGTATATTAATAGATGGACTGTGTTACATTAAAAGGCTGGGTGTTTACATAATAATAATAATAATAATAATAATAATAATAATAATAATAATAATAATAATAATAATAATAATAATAATAATAATAATAATAATAATAATAATAATAATAATAATAATAATAATAATAATAATAATAATAATAATAATAATAATAATAATAATAATAATAATAATAATGGCATGTATAATTTCAAGCAGCTAAAAATAAAACAACAATATTTCCTTGTATCTTTCACTGGCAGAGGCATAAAGCTCTCTCTTTCTCTTACTTTCTCTACCTGTTATCTCTCTTTCTGTTACTCTGGCTACCCTCTTTCTCTCGCTTTCTATATAAATCCTCTCTTAATCTCTCTTATCTCTCCATCTCCCCTCTTGTATGCCCTCTTGTCCTCAGTCTCAAAATTAAAAAAAAGTAAAAAAATCCAGAAATTAACATACAGAAAACATACCAATACCTTTATCTATCTAAATGACATTATAAAACATTTGAGTAATTAATAAAACTCGATATAACAAATAATAATAATTACTTTTCATTCAAGTAAAATATTTCACAAAAATCAACAATCATCCAGTCAGCTTCGAGTTCAAGTATACACACAAATAGAAGCGTAGTAATAGATTCCTCTTTCAGTAACAAATGATTAAAATACACCATAAAACACGAAAAAATTGATAAAAAAACATACTGAAAATTGATACAATATACATAAAGATACAGGACTGTAGTATATTCCCTTTAGCAGACGACAGCTAACGATAATAATTTAAGTACTGTCCAAAATTTTTATAACGATATTTTAACCAATTTGTATTTATTTTTTAGTTAAGTTCGGGATATGACACACAGAAGACACAGATAGATGGAAAACATTCTCTATATGTTGGGAGGGATATGGAGAATGTTTTAGTATTGTTAAACGAGACAATAGGTAGATGTGGTGTCTTTCAGAGGTAGGATTGACAGATACCACCAGATCTTCACTGGTTAATAAGGGATGACTATTTTTTTTACTTTACTTTTGTTGTTGATATTAATTGATTTTCTGATATATTTACTTACACATATACACTACTACTACTACTACTACTTTACTACTTTTTTTTTTTTTTTTTTTTTAATGGCCTCCAGCCTCCCCAATAGCCACACCTTCTGCCACCATTTATTTACCTTAATATTAAATATCCTAATACATAAGCAACTATCCTATCTGTGTTAAATTAGTTGAGCCGCAGATCCATGCGGCATTCGGTGACGGCCTCATAGTCGATATCTGCAGTTGACGGAGGGGCAGAAGCTCTCGTTCCCTGAGGCAGAGCAAAGCCGACCGAAGGAGAGAAGGACAGTCGACATCTCATCCAGGCTGTGACGTAACTTCTGGGCTGCTGCTTCTGTTCGGAGATCAGCTCCGCGAGTCTGGCGTAGAAACATCTTGCACTTGGGCCCATCCCACCAGAGGTTGTGAACACTAGAGGAGTGAAGCTGCCTTGATCAACACTTTGAATTCTCTCCCCATATGCCCTTCTCTTGTCGTTCTCGTTCCTCCTATGCGCAGCATCGAGAGCTAGTTACGGTGACAAACGGCCATGGATCAAAACTGATGTCGGGAAAGCCTGCTGTCCTCGCCTTCAGAATCCTCGAGCACTGACGTCCACACGGGGCTTCGTTAGATGTGTTTGAAGTCCTGTGTTGGAGGATCTCGCCATCCAGTGGAAGGAGGTCGGTTCTACCATGACGTCCGGCAGATTTCCCTTCAACATATTTGCTAGATCCTTACCTCGTCATGCCTCATGCATATGAAGCCCCTTCTGCAAACCATGGCGTGATCGCTCATCATAGAATAGCCACCGCATTGGGAGGGCAAGCCATCTACTGGCCAACCGTACCTTAGAGCAATGGCATCTGTAAATTCTTGTTTGTTAAGGCTGAAACCATTTGCCCTTATCGGAACGTAGTTAACCAGTTCGAGGCGCCCACCTCCTGCTTATAGCTACTTTTTGTCAAATTTTTTGGGAACCTGCAATAGTTGCTGCAACATGTCATTTTGGCAGTGCTGCCGATCTGTTGTAATGGATCTACGGATCTTATTAACTTCGCTGGTGTCCACTTCTGTTGCATTCTGGGCTATTATGTGGTCAGTGAGGATGCCGTGTTATGAATTTTGGATGTTCAGAGTCGCAATCTCCTCTGGATTAGTTAGTCCCATCCCTCCCAGTCTTGGTGGCAGTGCAAGAAGTGTTCTTTCTACTGGGGTTAAGTCGGTGTTTCACTAGTTTGGGAATGATTGCTTCTTCCAAAGGGTGGAGGAGGGATCTCAGGGATGAGTGGATTGGGTAGTTCCAGCGATGCTTGACTCCATGTGTGAATGCTGCAAAGGCCGCATGTGGCTCTGTGTTAGCAATCTCCGATAGGAAACATGGATTTCTGCTAACTCCACCTATTCACCTTCCTACGTACTGGGTCTTGAAGTCCGTAGTGCCAATACTGCGCCTAGATGTCTTTGGCCGTCCTTAGTTATTTTTGACCTCACTATTGCCAAAACCTCCACAGCCCGATCATAATGATCTGGCTTCACGATGAGGAAGGATTTGCTGGCGTTTGGGTGGTACCCTATTTGTGGACTGCGATGTTACCAGGTCCCACCACTTTTGATGTCCTCCACTTTTCCCTGCTCCTGTGAGGTCATCAGCATATGCCACTTGTTTGACCCTCAGTTGTTTCACTACTACTACTACTACTCGTTCAATTAAGTTTGCTAATTTATACTAAACAATACATTTATAATCCAATTAATTACGATCAGCATACAAACACTGATTACATAAATAAATTAAGTGCTATGTACATACTAAAGAGAATCACTTGTATATTCAGGCCAAATTTACATAATTTTTTTCTTATAATTTTTGTGGGTAAATTTTTTAAGAGTATATTTTCATTCTTGTATTAATTTAACACTTTTATGTATATTTAACACACCACAAGTAATTAAAACACACCAAGTGATCCATGCGGTGTCATTTAAAAGTAATTAAAGTGCAAAAAGGAATTAGACTGTAAAATTAACCTCGGTGGAACAAATTTTAGGTTAGTGTGTGGGTGCATCCCCGTGTCACAATACATACGTTGCATTTTACTTATTTTTCATTACTAAAACATTGAAGTAATACAAGTTTCATTAATATTAAAGTTATTTGATATCACTTGTTCAAATTGATATATAATTAATGTTTTATAACCCTAGTAAGTGATAAACAGCTGATTAAAACACTGGATTCCTATAGTCTAGTGCGTCATGGCGTCATTCCAAAAATAACAGTGAATCATTTTTTTTTCTCTACACGCTTATGATGTTACAGTGAGTGGCTGTATCCTGTAACCTCACAAGTAAATTAGCTTAGTGTGTTAGATATCTTTAATCCTTGAGTAAGATGATTTAACCCCTTAAGTACAACGATACTGTGTGAGTGTGTGTATTCGTCAACAGGTAGCACACTCACCCTCCGTCAGGCACTGTGTGGTATAGCTCACTTCACGACTCACCTGAGGGGCCAGAGGACAGTATATATATTAGCAACGTGGGTGATACACACAGGTAAGGTGATGCACGGTGAGGTGATGCACATGATGAGGTGTGATGCACAGATGAGGTGATGCAGGTAAGGTGATACACATGAGGTGATACACAGGTAAGGTGATGCACATGATGAGGTGATACAGGTGAGGTGATGCACAGGTGAGGTGATGCACAGGTAGGTGATACACATGATGGGGTGATGCACAGGTGAGGTGATGCACATGATGAGGTGATACATGATGAGGTGATACAGGTGAGGTGATACAGGTGGGGTGATACACATGATGAGGATACACAGGTGAGGTGATGCACAGGTGAGGTGATGCACGATAAGGTGATACACATGATGAGGATGCACAGATGAGGTGATGCACAGGTGGGTGATGCACAGATGAGGTGATGCACAGGTGGGTGATGCACATGATGAGGTGATGCACAGGTGAAGTGGATGCACAGGTGAGGTGATACAGCAGGTGAGGTGATGCACATGATGAGGTGATACAGGTAAGGATATGCATGATGAGGTGATACACATGATGAGGTGATGCACAGGTGAGATGATACACAGGTGAGGATACACATGATGAGGGGTGATGCACAGGTGAGGTGATGCACAGTGAGGTGATACACAGGTGAGGTGATACATGATGAGGTGGATGCACAGATGAGGTGATACACAGGTAGAGATACATGATGAGGTGATACTGGTGATGCACATGATGGGGTGATGCACAGGTGGGTGTGGTGTTGCAGTGAGGTGTGCAGGTGAGGTGCATGATGAGGTGATGCACAGGTAGGTGATACACATGATGGGGTGATGCACAGGTGGGTGGTGCATGACAGGGGTGTGCATGGTGAGGTGGATGCAGGTGGGTGTGAGTGAGATGCACAGGTGGGTGATGCACATGGTGGTTGATGCAGGTGGGTGATGCACATGGTGAGGGTGATGCACGGGTGGGGTGCATGATGAGGGTGATGCAGGTGGGGTGATGCATGTTGGGGTGATGCAGGTGGGTGATGCACATGATTGATTGCAGGTGGGGTGTGCACAGGTGGGGTTGATGCACAGGTGAGGTGATGCACATGATGGTGATGCACAGGTGAGGTGGTGCATGGGTGGGTGAATGGTGAGGTGATGCACAGGTGGATGCACAGGTGAGGTGATGCTGGATGGTGATGCAGATGGTGTGCAGTGGGGTGCAGGTGGGTGATGCAGGTGAGGGTGATGCACGTGGTGGGGTGATGCAGGTGGGTGAGTGCATGGTGGGGTGATGCAGGTGGGTGGGTGGGTGATGACGGATGGTGCTGGATGGGGTGCAGGTGGGGTGGTGGGTGGGGTGCACGGATGGTTGATGCAGTGATGGTTGATGCACAGGTAGGTGATGCAGGTGGGGTGATGCACAGGTGGGGTGATGCACAGGGTGGGGTGATGCATGATGGGGTGATGCACAGGTGGGTGGTACAGGTTGATGATGCACGATGGTTGATGCAGGTGGGTTGATGCACGGGTGGTGTTTGGGTGAGATGATGCAGGTGGGGTGATGCACGGATGAGGTGCAGGTGAGGTTGATGCAGGTGGTGTGATGCAGGTGGTGATGTGCATGGTGGGGTGATGCAGGTGAAGATTGTTAGGGTGGGGTGATGCGGATGGGGTGATGCAGGTGGGGTGCAGGGTAAGATGATGCAGGTGGGTGCTGGGTGATGCAGGGTGAGTGTGATGCGTTGAGGTGATTACGGGTGGGGTGAGTGCACGGGTGGGGTGATGCAGATTTGGGGGTGCGGGTGGTTGATGCGTGGTGGGTGATGCGGGTGGTTGGGGGGTGGGGGGGGGGGGGGAAGATGGTGTTACACAGGTGGGTGATGCACAGGTGAGGTGATGCAGTGGGTGATGCACAGGTGGTGGTACGGTGGGGTGATGCACAGGTGGGGTGCACAGGTGGGGTGATGCAGATGGGGTTAGTGCAGGTGGGTGCACAGGTGGGGTGGGTGGGGGTGCAGATGGGTGTTACAGGGTGAGGTTGATGCACAGATGGGGTGATGCACGGGTGGTGATGCAGGGTTGAGTGCACAGGTGGGGTTGATGCACAGGGTGGGGTGCAGTGGGGTGTGCAGGGTGGGTTGCAGGTGGTTGATGCGGTGAGGTGATGGGTGAGTTGATGGGTGGGGTGTGCTGGTGGGGTGTGGGGTTGATGCAGATGGTTGAGCATGGTGAGGTTGATACAGGTTGGGTGATGCAGGTTGAGGTGGTGCAGATGAGTTGATTCATGGATGAGAGTTGATGCACAGGTGGGTGATGCATGGTGGGGTGATGCACAGGTGGGTGATGCAGGTGAAGGTGATGCAGTGGGGTGATGCAGGTAGGTTGATGCATGGTGAGGGTGTGGGAGTTGATGCAGGTGAAGTTGATGCACAGGTGAGGTTGATGCACAGGTGGTGTGCACCTGATGAGGGTGATGCAGTGGGTGATACGGTGGTGATGCAGATGGGGTGATGCACAGATGGGGTGATGCAGTGATGGGTGATGCAGGTGGGTGATGCAGGGTGGGGTTGATGCACAGGTGAGGTGATGCACAGGGTGGTGATGCACAGGTGAGGTGCAGGTGAGGTGATGCACATGGGTGGGGTGATGCACAGGTGGGGTGTTGGATGGGGTGTGCAGGTGGGTGATGCACGGATGGGGTGATGCACGGGTGGTGTGCAGGGTGGGTGCACAGGATGGGGTGATGCACAGGGTGGGGTGATGCATGGATGGGGTGATGCACGGTTGGTGTGGATGGTGCACGGGTGGGGTTGATGGGTGGGTGCAGGTGGGGTGCAGGTGGGGTTGATGCAGATGGTTGGGTGGTGGTTGGTGAGTGCACGTTGAGTTGATGCACGGGTGGGTGGGTGCACAGGTGGGGTGCAGGATGGGGTTGATGCACAGGTGGGTGAGGTGGGGTGATGCACGGATGGTGGTGCATGGTGGGTGCAGGATGGGGTGATGCACGGTGGTGATGCAGGTGGTGCAGTGCACGGATGGTGGTGCAGTGGGGTGATGCACATGATGAGATTGTTGATGCACAGGTGGGGGTGATGCAGGTGGGGTGATGCACAGGTGGGGTGATGCACAGGGTGGGGTGATGCACAGGTGAGGTTGATGACAGATGAGGTTGATGCATGATGGGTGATGGATGGGTGCACGGGTGGGGTGATGCACAGGTGGGTGATGCAGGATGATGATGCATGGTGGGGTGATGCACAGATGGGGTGATGCACGGATGGGGTGATGCAGGTGAGATGCACAGGTGGGGTGATGCACGATGGGGTGATGCAGTGGTGATGACAGATGAGGGTGATGCAGGTGGGTGATGCACAGGTGGGGTGATGCACAGGTGGGTGATGCATGATGAGGGTGATGCACAGATGAGGGTGATGCATGATGAGGGTGATGCACAGGTAGGTGATGCACAGGTGGGGTGAGTCTGGGTGGGTGATGCACAGATGGGGTGATGCACATGGTGGTGATGCACATGATGAGGGTGATGCAGATGGGGTGATGCACGGGTGGTGATGCACAGGTGGTTGATGCACGGTGATGGTGATGCACAGATGGGGTGATGCACGGGTGAGGGTGATGGGTGGGTGATGCACAGGTGAGGGTGATGCAGTGGGTGATGCACGGATGGGGTGATGCACATGGTGAGGTGGTGCACAGGTGGGTGATGCACAGGTGAGGGTGATGCACAGATGGGTGATGCACAGATGAGGGTGATGCACAGGTGGGGGTGTGCAGTGGGGGTACAGGTGAGGGTGAGTGCAGATGGGGTGATGCACAGATGAGGGTGATGCACGGGTGAGGTGTGCACAATGATTGAGGGTGATGCAGGTGGGTGATGCACAGGTGGTGTGCAGGTTGGTGCACGGGTGGTGTTCAGGTGGGGTGCAGATGGTGTGCACAGGTGGGTGCACGTGGGGTGATGCAGTGGTGTGCACAGGTGGGGTGCACGGGTGGGGTGATGCAGATGAGGTGATGCACAGGGTGAGGTGATCGGGTGGTGGTGTGCAGTGGTGATGCTGGGTGGGGATGCACAGGTGGGGTGATGCAGGTGGTGGTGGATGGGGTGATGCACAGGTGGGGTGATGCACAGGTGGGGTGATGCACAGGTGGGGTGATGCAGGGTGGGGTGATGCAGGTGGGGTGTGGGGTGATGCAGGTGGGGTGCAGGGTGGGGTGTGCAGGGTTGGGGTGATGCACGGATGGGGTTGAGTGCACGGGTGGTTGATGCACGGTGGGGTTGATGCACAGGTGGGGTGGTGCTTGGGTGGGTGCTGGTGATTGATGCAGGTGGGGGTGATGCAGGTGGGGTGATGCAGGTGTGAGTTGGTGCACGGATGATTGGTGCACGGTGAGGTTGAGTGCTGGTGGGTGATGCAGGTGGGTGGTGCACAGGTGGGTGCAGGTGGGGTGATGCAGGTGGTGGTGGTGCACGGATGAGGTGCAGGTGGGGTGCAGGTGGGTGATGCACGGGTGGGGTGTGCACAGGGTGGGGTGTGCAGATGGGGTGATGCACAGGGTGGGGTGCAGGTGGGGTGATGCACAGGTGGGGTGATGCAGGGTGGGGTGCAGGGTGGGGTGATGCAGGTGGGTGGTGATGCACAGGTGGGTGATGCAGGTGGGGTGCACAGGTGGGTGATGCACAGGTGGGGTGAGGACAGGTGGGTGAGGTGAGGATGCACAGGTGGGTGAGTGCAGTGGGGTGATGCAGGTGGGGTGATGCAGGTGGGGTGCACAGGTGGGGTGCATGGTGGGGTGTGCGGTGGGTGTGCATGGTGGGGTGATGCATGGTGGGGTGATGTACAGGTGGGGTGATGCTGGGTGGGGTGATGCATGTGAGTTGATGCACGGGTGAGGGTGATGCACAGGTGGGGTGGTGCACAGGTGGGGTGATGCGGTGGGGTGATGCAGGTGGGGTGATGCACAGATTGGGTGATGCACATGTGGGGTGATGCACAGGTGGTGATGCGGGTGGTGATGCAGGTGGTGTGATGCACAGGTGGTGTGCATGGTGAGGTGATGCAGGTGGGGTGATGCATGGTGGGTGATGCACAGGTGGGTGATGCAGTGGGGTGATGCACAGGTAGGTGCACATGTGTGGGGTGATGCAGGTAGGGTGATGCAGGTGGTGATGCACAGGTGGGTGATGCACAGGTTAGGGTGATGGACAGGTGGGTGATGTACAGGTGTGGGTGATGGACAGGTGCAAGGATGGACAGGGGGTGATGGACAGGTGGGTGTGATGTACAGGTGGGTGATGTACAGGTGAGGGTGATGGACAGGTGGTTGATGTGCAGGTAGATGGATTATGTGTGGGTGATACAGGTTAGGGTGATGGGATTATGTAAGTGATGCACAGGTTAGGGTGATGGATATGTGTTGGTGAAGGTTATGGTGGGTGATGGTCAGGTGGGGTGATGCACAGGTTAGGGGGATGGACAGGTTAGGGTGATGACAGGTGTGGGTGATGTACAGTGGGCTGATGACAGGTGTGGGTGTGATGCACAGGTGTGTGGGTGATGGACAGGTGTAGGTGATGTACAGGTGTGGGTGATGACAGGTGTGGTGATGGACAGGTGTGTGGATGTACAGGTTGGGGTGGTGGACAGGTGGGGGATGGCTGGTGGGTGATGGTCAGGTGGGGTAATGGACAGGGTGGGTGATGTGCAATATGTTAGGGTGATGGACAGGGTGGGTGAAGACAGGTGTGGGTGGTAGTGGTCAGTGTAGAGTGGACAGGTGGGTGATGGACAGGTGTGGGTGAAGGGTCAGGTGGGTGATGGTCAGGGTGTAGGTGATGTACAGGTGGGGTGATGGACATGTGGGTGAAGCAGGTGGGTGATGGTCAGGTGTAGGGTGATGTACAGGGTGGGGTGATGGACAGGTGTGGGGCGAAGAGGTGGGTGATGGTCAGGCGTAGGTGATGTGCAGGTGTGGGTGATGGACAGGGTGGGTGAAGTACAGGTGTGGGTGATGGTCAGGTGTTGGGATGTACAGGTGGGTGATGTACAGTGTGGGTGATGGACAGGGTGGGTGATGTACAGGGGTTGGGTGATGGACAGGTGTAGGTGATGTACAGGTAGGGTGATGACAGGTGTGGGTGATGGATAGGTGGGTGATGGCGTAGGTGATGTGGCTGGTGCGTGGTGATATTGGTGTGGGTGAAGTGCAGGTGTGGGTGATGGTCAGGTGTAGGTGATGTACAGGTGTGGGTGATGTGCAGGTGTAGTTGATGTACAGGTGTGGGTGATGGATGGATGTGGGTGATGTGCAAGTGTGGGTTGGTAGCGTAGGTGATGTACAGGTATGATGGACAGGTGTGGTTGATGGACAGGTGTGGGTGATGCATGGGCGTGGCTGGTGGCACAGGTGTAGGTGATGCAAAGGTGCAGGTGATGGACAGGTGGGGGATGGACAGTGTGGGATGGATGGGGTGATGGGACAGGTAAGGATGTACAGGTGTGGTGATAGGACAGGTGTGTGGTGATAAAGGTGTGTGTGATGACAGGTGTGGGGTGATGGACAGGCGGGAGGCGATGTACAGGTGTAGTGATAGACAGGTGTGGGTGTTGTACAGGTGTAGGTGATAGACAGGTGTGTGGGTGATGGACAGGTGGGAGAGTTTTTGGACTGAAAATATACGGATGACGTGATATTTTTTTCATTTAATCCCTATGGTATCCGGTTTTGTTGGTACATTGGTATCTGGATGCACATGAATTCACATAATGGAAGCCCTCGAGATGGTCGGCCCAAGGGCGTTTTAGGTGAATTTGTTATAAAGTGTCGCCAGCACAACCACGTCTCTAAGTACGAGGCGACTCCAGTGTCAGAATAGTGCGAGAAGACCGGAGCATAGCCTGCCAACTGCACTGGCTAACTATTACTCCGGAATGATCTGCAAATCGGATTAACATCCAGGTTCCCTAATTACTGCTGGGTACACACACACACACACACACACACACACACACACAGTTTCTAAATACAACTGAGCTTCACTTTCAGACAGGCACGTTTTGTAATAACACTCTGATTCGATTGACAATTACCAACTACCAAACTACTATTACTAAGTCGTTAATTACTCAAACGACCACTTGAGTTCTAAGTAAAGAAGATCAACATATTGATTTTATTTATTGTTATTAAGTTTATAGAATACGTATTAAAGAACCAAAGTTATTTGGAATATAGTGATGTTGTGTTGTTGTGTAATGTCGTAATAATGTATCGGTTGCTGTAATTACTTATCTTGCTGTATTTGTAACTAAAATTGTGGTGAACTAGTGGTTAATTCAGTAACAAGGCTGGTACATTTATATTATATTGCGCTTTAGTAACGAAATCCCAATCGTAGTTTCTGTTTTAAAAGTATTGTTTATATAATTCTGAGTGTAGATCAAACTGCACTTCCACTATATGAGCGTGAAGAGAGGGCGGCGGCTGTGTAACAGACCGTTAATTACGTCCGTTCGATGTAAGATTGTGAGTGTGACTTGAGTAGTACCCACGAGGAGAGCGAATAGGCATGTCGTTCTCGAGGGAAGACAGAGTCATTCCACTGCGGCTCTCAAATAACGTTTCTAGCTGGGATATCGTTACTGCCCTGCTTCATGGTGGCTGAGAGAGCCGGCTACTTATGCCTTTACTCAGCATAGTATGACGCAGCTTCCCGTGGGCACACCTTATCACGTGCATTGAACATGTCACCTCATAGCCAGTGGAAAGTTACAAGGTGGTGAATCAATATATAAATCAAATGTAATTAACCCATTTATATAATTCTTCTGTTTATGAAACGGTCTATTACAGTGGTATTGTATTGTGGTTTTAAAAATATTTATTGTAGTATTAATATGTTAGTTGTTTAAGATAAAACACACAGACATACATATTATACACACATGCATGAGATGGCTGGCCCAAGGCCAATGGCGTGAATTTGTTTAAGGTGTAGAAGCTGCTGCCAACACAACAACCACATCCTGAGTTAACGAGCTGCATGACCCAGTGGTCAAGGAATAGTCTGAGAAGACCGGGATAGTCGCGTACTGCACTGCACCACATTCTCGGAAACACAATCCGTATTTCTGATTAACATCCAGGTTCCCAATATTGCTGGGTAGACAGACACACAGACACACACAGACACACACACACACACACAGACACACACACAGGCTCTAAAGAAATTTGCCTATAGTTTCACTGCTCGGGGATCGAATCTCTGTCCAGTTGCTTGGTGAGGCGAGTATGTTGACCATTACACTACAGGTCATAAATACATAAATATATATTTGTACATACATACATACATGCATACATACACTGTACATACATACATACATGCACATATTATATTCTAAATCAAATGTAAGTTTGTATATTTTCAAATACCGGTTGAAATTTATTATTAAACTGTTTATTATATATATATATATATTACATATATATTATCATACATACATACATACATACACTCTGTACATACACCTGTACATACACACCTGTACATACATACATACATACATACATACATACATACATACATACATACAGTACATACATACATACATTCTGAGACAGACATACATATATACATACATACACACCTGTAGCATACATACATACATACATGACATACAGTACATACATGAATACATACAGACAGACAGACATACATATATACATACATACACACCTGTACATACATACATACATATGTTATTCAAAAGATTAAAGGAATTGTCAAACTGAAAAAAAAAATACACTCCCATGACAAAATTTTACCGAAAAAATATATGGCAAAGGATTTTATTGACAAATCTTTTAAATGTTTTTTTTTATTTCTCACTCGCTATTTTTATACGTTTTCAATTAAAAATATATATATATACACCTGTATATATATATATATATTGTAAGGTGAATATGTTGTGTGGACGCTGTAGAGTTTTATTCT